>NC_133818.1:9397473-9701536 GCF_043250625.1 Sebastes fasciatus | reverse complement strand
TTTTTATGGTGCGTCGACGCATGCTGGGCATTTGGATGTCAGATATCAGGCTGCTAAATGCCTTATTGTCCTCCAAAACATGGAGTTCTACAAATGTAAAAATACAGAAAGCTCATTAGAATAACATTTTCTCCTCCTTGATATTATTTCAGACTTAATTTCAAATGTGTGAATTACCTATATCATTCCCATTTTCCATGAGAGCATGGTAAGGAATGCCAGGACCTTTGGGTAAAAATTACAGTAATATTATTTGCCATGTTTTGTGTTTTTTAATTGATTTTTAATAAAATGAATACTTATTTTAAGAAACAAAGTATAACTGACCACTGCAGGTCATACGGTAGAAGGAGGCATTGTGGCTGAAGTAGGCTGAGTTATACTGACAGTCATCTCCACGAAACGCACACGTCAGACACTTGAACCCTTGTTCGGTCCGCCTGACACACACACACACACACACACACACACACACACACACACTGTAAGTCTAAAGAAATGCTATCAAAAATGATGGCTTCAATAACAAAAAAAATTGTAAATCTGTACTTACTTGTAAACATTCCTTCCTCCTGGCGTGCCGCCCTCTTCGTTACTTGAATAATATCTGTGGAATAATCGTATGTGTGAGTGGGAAGGCAATTTCAGATTGTGGCAAAGTAGGAATTCAGCTCATAGGACATGACAATTTTCTTTTAAACGCCATCATAACTTAGCGACAATCCCAACGTTTCCAGAGAAATGTGTCGGCTTACAGTTTAGGAAAGTGCATAAAATGATGCATTAAAAACATCTAGAATATTTCCATTTGATGGAATGGTGCAGATGCAATACAGCTTTATAACTAGCTGCTACAGAATAGAAGACACTGTACAGTCATGCAGTGTAGAATTATGCTTGTTTTCACAAGTTTATGCATGTGTATACAACTGTATGCAGATGATGCAATGACTTACACACTATCAGCGGTTACTTTCAGGATGTCAATGACTTCCCATTGTCCAGAGGTGATTGCTGTAGCTGTGCCCTGCATGATGAGTCAGAACATAATGTGCGTGGTTGGTAACATGCTACAGAAACATATTGGATATTGTGCAATATGTGTGATAGTGTGCAAGTCTAAAAAAAATATCTGAATTTGCCGGTGCGATATTGGACTACCGACTAAAATGAATCATTCTACCTACCCCGACCACATGATGGATGTGCTTGTACCCTTCAGTGTTGCTCATCAACAGGTAGTAGCTGTTCTTGTCTGCGGCAAACACTGGTTCTGATGGAGAGAACTAGGAAGAACAAGTATATTATGCTATATTCTCGGATTCTCGGATTAATCCACATCTGGTGCTTAAATGAGTATGTCTGGCAGCAGGATGGTGATGTGGGTCAAAATAAACCACAGTGTGTTTGTTCATGGTAATGTGTTTTTAAATGTTTTTGGACAACAATGGAGCACTAATACACACAATACTTGTTAGCAGATGCATTCATTGTTGGTTTTGGTCTTTTCAGGGAATTTATAAAAAAGAAAAATACAGAATATCCTTTAACAGTGCACTGGACTTACCCGTCCAACCCAACCATCGGGACTCTTCACCTCCAGATGCTGTAAAAAGAAATACAAATAGTTTTTATAGCCGCACTGAGCTAGATTCGATAACAATAAAAAACAGCCTTATCAGTCTAAACTAAGAGAGACGTTGCAACACAGAACTGAATTGAGAAACCTTTTAGCTAACATGAAATTTCAAGTGGCAAAGCTTTCCGTTGCTTTAAGCTGAAAATGTCTGAACATTTTGCAATGTGGTTAAATCAACAATCAATAATGTGACTGATGTGATCACTAACAAAGTAGTGAATATTAACAGTTTGTGACATGGAGCTTAGAAAAATAAATGTCCATGAATTAGTATTGTTAAATTCAAATGTAGGTCTTCCAGGTAGTTTAAAGGATAAGTTCAATTTTTTGAAGTCTGTCCAAAAACAATACTCAGATGCTCATATGTACATTGCAAGTGTTTAGTAATGGATAAAGGGCTGCACGGTGGTGCAGTGGTTAGCACTGGCGCCTCACAGCTAGAGGGTTGCAGGTTCGAATCTGGCTTGGGACCCTTCTGTGTGGAGTTTGCATGTTCTCCCCGTGTTAGCGTGGGTTTTCTCCGGGTACTCCGGTTTCCTCCCACAGTCCAAAGACATGCAGGTTAGGTTAATTGTGGACTCTAAAATTGCCCGTAGGTGTGAATGTGAGCGTGAATGGTTGTCTGTCTCTATGTGTAAGCCCTGCGATGGACTGGCGACCTGTCCAGGGTGTACCCTGCCTTCGCCCAATGTCGGCTGGGATCGGCTCCAGTCCCCCCCCGCGACCCCTAACGGGATAAGCGGTTGCAGATGGATGGATGGATGGATGGATAGTAATGGATAGCAATGTTATTTGGTCCGCCACTTTGGTCCTCATGAACTACTGATGGATTCTAATGAAATTTTGTACAAACATGACATGAATTCTAGAGTAATATTAAATTATTTTTTTTGCATTTTGATGTATATGAAACAATTCCATTTGAAATTATGTCATATTGTAATTTAGTTATCTAATTTTATCTCAACATTGAGACCACAATTGTGGGACATGACACGGTGTTGGGACCCATCAAATGCTTCATAAATTTTATGAAATCACATTATTTAGTGATTATTATTTACGTAAAGATGGGTAATAATGCTGTGTATATAGTTATAAAGCATTGCACTGCAAATTTGAACAAAAAAGGAAAATTTCAGGGTTAGGGTAATGTGGAAATGTGAATATTGTTGAGAGACAGACTTGTTTAATGATTTAAAGAATTATGTGTGGCTACATATAACAACGCATGGCAGCTGGTTAGCAGTTGACATGAAGGCAATTAAGCCACAATAAAAAATTACAGGTCTATGAAAGTTTTTTTCCCTTTCAGTAAACGTGAAAACGTGTTAGTGCTGGCAGGTTTTATTGCTATTAAAATGGTTTGCATACATGAAACTCATCAATAAGCTGCTGTTTTACCTCAACAGGATCCCAGCTGACTCCATTAAAATTGTAGATCTGAAGGATGAGGTGGTTTTGTACTCTCTTCAGCCATTGGACCGCAATACGTTCATCCGTCGCCCAAGTAACAGTGGCCAAGTAGTGCTCACTGAGGGCAAGAAAAGATAAATTATGACACTCTGGTAAGCTCCAGTTTGTTTCTGATTAACAGAATAATAGAGTGTGTTTCGTTACCCTGAGCCGAATAAGGCTGGAACAACAACCTCAGTAATTTCTGCTGTGCTGTTGTCAGTGTCCACAGCAAACAGTTTCACAGTAGGGTTGGGAGTTCCTGGCTGCACAAGAGAAGAATGTAAGATACACTCATTGACATGCAATAATACAATGATCCGTCAAACAGGCCCTGGATGGATGTCCTACCTTTGGATAAGGAATGGAAACAGTGCTGGGGTACTGGTTCTCACCATACCAGGAGTACTCTATATTGTGGACCAGTGTGTCGTTGAACTCAGCATAAGCCACGTACTTCCCTTCCGGGGACCACCAGAGACCCTGACTGGATGAGAACATCTCCTCTGGAAGGGGGGAAGTGTAAAGCTGAGTTAGGATTACTAAGGATTCAGGACTTCTGTGGGGGTCAAGGTTGGGGTTTGATCCCAACTACAACACTAAAAATAGTGTCATCAAACAAAAAGGAATTTTTTTCCTACTTCCTGACATGTGACATGCTGGAGAATCAAGGATCTCACACATTTATGGTCAATTTGTATTGAAATGTCACATCATAATCTCCTGATTAGAAAATTAGTTAAATATATACAAAGTAGGGCTGTCAAAGTTAACGCGATAATGCGTTTAGATTTAGGAAAAGATTGTGGTTTGGGTTCAAATTAGGGCTGTCAATCGATTATATTTAATCGCGATTAACTGCATGATGTCCATAGTTAATCGCAATTAATCGTACATTATTTATCTGTTCAAAATTAACCTTAAAGGGAGGTTTGTCAAGTATTTAATACTCTTATCAACATGGGAGTGGGCAAATATGCTGCTTTATGCAAATGTATGTATATATTTATTATTGGAAATCAATTAAAAACACAAAACAATGACAAATATTGTCCGGAAACCCTCATAGGTACAGCATTTAGCATAAAAAATATGCTCTTAGCGTACGTTTGGAGCGTTATTTAGCCTCCTTCTCGACAAGCATTGGTACCAATGGATTCCTTCGGTTTTCTAGTTTCATATGATACCAATATCTTGTTCTATCTATCTTCACTATCTACTTACCCTCATACACCCAGTCCGGGATCCCATTCAAAATCAGATTCTCCTTGCCATTGAAAGTGACCTGCCGTGGGGCTGACCCAGGGCTGGTCTTTATATACACATTGTTCTCCCAAACATAGGCCTGAAAATACAATAAAAATACAAACATATAAGCCTCATGAACCCAGTTTTGTTCTGCTCGAGTGTTTGTGGAATGTTGATCACCTCATCGATCACCCGCTTCAAAGCCCACTCAAAGTCACTCAAAGTTATGCACATACAACCAATCATTTGTGTGTCCAAGCTTACCAGTTTGTTCCCTTCAGGAGCCCAGGCAAAGTACTGGACTTTATCCGGAATGTCAGATGTGAGAAATTGTCTGAAATGAAGTTAAAACAAGTAGAACTGCAGTGAGCTTTCCTTATCTGCCGTACCACTATGTTATTTCAAAAGAAATATTCTAAAATAATCTACTTTGCATGCATAGCATGGACCACTGCCAAGGAAAAGTTAATTCAAGTGTGTTATTAGTATACTTCTTTTAAACTTAAATAAAAGAGTATACTTTCGGTTTACTTTTTATGTACTTATGAGATATACTTAATACTGAAAAGTATACAGAAAAGTCTAAATATACTTGGCTTATACTGACAAGTATATCAAAACATCTAAGTATACTTGGCTTATACTGACAAGTATACAGAAAAGACTAAGAATACTTGGCTTATAGGCCTACTTGTACTTAATCTTTTGATCGAGATATACTTAAGAAAAGTATAATTAAGTATTCTTGCCTTATAGGCCTACAGAAAGGTATACTTGGCTTGTAGTTATCCTTACTTTTTTGATAGAGTAGCCTATTAAAGTGTGTGGTGGATGCTTTTTCTTTGAATGTAACTGTCCAGAGGAAGTCACATATATTTTATAGGTGTAGAAATAAAGCAATGAACATATATAATTTGTGTACTTACTTTAATTCCCGGTCATAAAGTGAATATGTTGCCGTAAATGAATGCCTCCACAGCTAATGGGACAAAAAACAAAACACTTTAGCTTTAAATATGCATCAGATTAATGTGAATAAAAGCTTAGTGTACCTTGGAATGATTGCTTATGAATGCGACATAGTTGCGGTCAGCAGACAGCCGGTAATCATAAGCGCGTTTTGCGTCCTGTGTTGGGGGGAAAAAGAAAACTTTTGTGAGAATTTCACAGACGTCTGCTCATGACCTCACAGACAACACCGCATCTGTTCGGAGGGGTATGTCGTTTTTGTGCTAATTTCATGTGGTTTTCACAAAAAACAAGCACACAAGGAGGATGACTTACGAACTTGTCTCTGCTCAGGAACTCTGAGGACGCTCCTGTGACCACGTTCTGAAGGAAGACTGAGCCTTGGGTCTTTTTCAGATACTCATGATCTGTGGAAGACGAATATTTGATTTAAACCAGAGGACAAGCATGCAAATTCCTAAAGACATCAGCTAAACAGTTATACTTTATAATAAGGGTTCAAAATGCATTAATGCTGGACGGGTTTATTACAGTCCTGCGACAGCCACAGGTATCATACTTTTTTCTTTTTTTTGTCAGACCCTTTGATTTATTAATTGCTGTCGCACAAATACCGGGTTTAAATAGAATGTGGACTATTAAGTAGCAAAAAAATATGTCCTTTTAATGGGTTTTATATACAGACTTTTGTAAAAAAGTATCCAATAGGTGTGTAATTATGATTTTTAGTTACACATGTGCAAATCTAATTCTCCCCGTGTTAGCGTGGGTTTTCTCCGGGTGCTCCGGTTTCCCCCTACAGTCCAAAGACATGCAGGTTAGGTTGATTGTTGACTCTAAATTGCCCGTAGGTGTGAATGTGAGCGTGAATGGTTGTCTGTCTCTATGTGTCAGTCCTGTGATAGTCTGGCGAGACAATAA
Source organism: Sebastes fasciatus (assembly GCF_043250625.1). Classification (NCBI taxonomy): domain Eukaryota; kingdom Metazoa; phylum Chordata; class Actinopteri; order Perciformes; family Sebastidae; genus Sebastes; species Sebastes fasciatus. The sequence continues at coordinate 9,695,304 of NC_133818.1, read as the reverse complement.
AACTACCTCAGTGACACATTTACAGTTCAGAAGCCGAGTGGCTGTAATCATGTCTTTATGTTCTCTCCTTTTTACAGGTTTAAGCCCCCCACCTGAGATCCAACTCATGCCGAAGGACTTTGGTCTCAGTGAGCTGTTGAAGACGTCCTCCAGGGTGAAAGATCTCTGGTGCTTGTTTCCCCCCTGGTCCTCTGAAACACAGAGATATCACACACACACATCATGATCATCATCATACAGGAAAGGGAGTGCTAGATGCTGTAACTGATAATGACCAGTGGAATATTGCTGACGTCAGTGTGTGTTTGGGGCTGATTATGGAAATTATTACAATGTGTACTGTGTGGGAGACACTAGACTGTAAACCTCCCTTTGTGATTGCTCTTCATTTCCTATCAGTGTTTATAAGAGGTGCCATTTGCCTTTTGTTGTGTCATAAATTACAGAAATACTGGTCTGAAATATTATGTGAAATGGAAAAGATATTTGATAAGGATTTAGAAATGAATCTTTGATTTTAGGAATCCCAAGTACAAATATAACTACTGCAGCCAACAAAAGGTTATATAACATTCTTACGTTTGCTGCTAGAAAAAAATATATTACTACAGTGGATCAGTGATAAGAAACCCTCTGTCCAAGGCAATGTTTTTTTTTATTCTTATTGTGTTTGTGAAAATAAGAAAACCCAATAAACATATTATAAAAAAACAAAAAAACAACAGTATTTCAGACACAATGGGCAGAAATCCTGACGACTTGTTTAAAATGCAGAGTTTCTGAATACGGGCTCTGTGTATTTCCCTGTGAATTGAGTGTTTCGATAATTTCACAGTATTTATATAGGACTTAAGCATATTTTATAATAAAAAAAACATGAAAATCCCACTTTTTTTTAATAATATGGGACCTTTAAGTAACAATTTTTTTTCTTTAAAAAACAAAATAAAACAAAATAAAATAAAAAATAACAGTATCTCAGACACAATATCCTGATCTCTCCTCCATTATCTCACAAGGAGTCTCCTGGATATGAATTCACATATCCTGTGACTTCCCTGCACTATGGACTATTTCCTATATGACCTCCTATATAATTTTTTTTTATCTGAGCTGTACCAGTGTTTGTTGTTGTTGTTTTTTTTGTTGTTTTTTATTCTTATTGTGTTTGTGAAAATAAGAAAACCTAATAAACATATTAGTGAAAAAAATAAAAAATAAGAGGTGTCATTTAGAGCGGATCATGCGTAATTACGCGTGCGTAAAAATACTTTCTTTTCAGTGTAAACGGTGCCACAAATGACGCATTAATGCCATGGAAAAAGCAAAATTGAAAAGCAAAGACTCACCTTTCAGATATATAGCAGTAGGTACCGCTATGAGAATGACCACCACTGCCACTCCAAAGACTCCGAGCAGCACCTTTCCGATGGAAACCTGCAACAGAATGGAATAGAAGTCAGAAACGCGTTCCAGAACGTCCAGAACGCATCCCAGAACGTTTCCTCATGAGGCATAAACACCCATAACATCAATACGTGGGTATTATAATAAAAAAAAACATCACCAACCATTGTCTCTGTGCTTTATAGATGTCCAGTCCAGATCACAACTCCATTGATCCACAGGCGCGCAGAAACAGTGAAGTTATGCAACCCAGCTGGCTTTGCTGTTAAATATTAATGAAGTGAAGTTTCAAAGGTGGGACAATAAAATGCCCTGCAGAGTAAAGTTCGTCAGATTTGTGATGGTGATGGTGTTTCCAGTGTTTTTTGAGGAAGTGTGCTGTTCCTCAAACTGTCCACTACTCGGTTCATTCATATAGACATCTCTCTGACAACACACTTTCTTATAAACCTATTTGTAAACTGCAGTTCTTATAGAATAAGTTGCATTTTTTGTTCAACACTGCAACACATGCAAGTGTGTGCTGTTTATTAAGAAATGCATACAAACACTTGTCTAACTGACTTATTTTGTTTACTGGGTAAATAGCAGGGACTGGTTATGGTGTGGCTGCAGACCTCTATCAAACAGGCTAAGGCAGTGACTCATGATACTGTTTGCTTATACTGTCATCCAGCTGGTTGTACAGGCAAACACATTCCTCCTCAAAAACATGGACACCAAATAAAACTAGGCTTCTATATGTTCAAAGTACAGAAAATACATCTTTGAAATACAATTAATATGCAGAATATAAGGGTGTCTTAGGCCACATTTAGATTTAAATAATATAATATTATACAATCTAAGGGCTTTCAGCTGTCAGGGTCAATGTTGGCATCTACTAACACCTCATGAAGGATATTCAGTGGGTACCAGCACACTGGGAGCTCCCACGCCAGACTTCCATTTGTTATTTTGCTAATTTAAAGGTAGACATGGTAGATTTTTGTAAAGGTGGATGTGAATATTATCTTTTCGTAGTAGTATATAGGGAAACTGAAGATTAATGAATAGTTGATTTATTTGGAAAAATTTTTTTTCAAAATAATAAATAAATATTCACCTTGTAGTTTGTGTAACGCAGAGGTCCTGAATAACATTTGGGTAAAACCAGTCAGCGATTTAATTTTTCCTACTATGGCGAAGGCATGACTCGCCCTACTCTACCTCTGATTGGCTTACCCTGATATTCTTGCCCTAACCCTAACCAATCTCACTCCTCATGCCTAAACCTAACCAACCCAACCAACGAAGGCAACGAGTACTAGCCAATCAGAGGCAGAGTAGGGCGAGCCTTCGCCCTGGTAGGATTCGTAATTTAGCGACCAGTCCGCCACTGCCTCAGATGACTTTACATGACTGCTGGAAGACTGATAACAGCTGTACGAAGGTTAATAAACTGACTGTCATAAATGCCACACGCTGTATTTACATAATCATTAATAGCCTTCCTGTTTCGGTCCTGTTCCTGAAGGCACCGTGAGAACTATGTCACTGACCGTGGGACATAAAGGGTGCATTTTATAAGAATAATATTTTTTTTTACATGAAAGCGTCAAGCACACTTTGGAGCATCAGTGGGACTAAAAATAAAGTCAATTTTTAGTGCATGTTGCCACAGACTTTGTACATAATTGCTGACCAGTCACAGTCAATGCTAAAAGCCTGTTAAAAGCTTAACAAATATAAAGCTGTGGCTTTATGGGGAATAGACATCATATTGTGCACTTGTCCCCCTCACACCGGACATCCTCAGCAAACAAATAGACACTGGATGTCTTCCCTAATGCAGCACGGCTTGTTTGAAGAGCATCACTTCATAGATGCCTCCATTTAGCTGACACTAAGCGCAGCTAAAACCGTTTATAGGTGTCACTTTGGACACATTTGGTCTTATTGGACAGATATTTGTGGAGACAGAGAGGGAATGAACGAGAAAGGAAAGTCATTTACGCATCACAGAGATCGAGAGAGCTGTGATTGAATGGTCGTTTAAATGTCTGTACAAATGTTTCTTAGTATTTCCTGTATATGAAATGATAAATGTAGGGTTAAATAAACCTTTTTGTTATTAATAATAATAAAAATAGGAAACATGTCAAAAGTATATAAGGTTTAGTCAGAAAAAAATCAACAAATCAAAAGAATTCAAGGTAACACTTTATAATAACCATCAGTTATAAAGGTTAAATTGATATTTAATTGAACTTTTACTGTTAACAAACAAAGAAATGATAATTAATAATGTCTACTAATTATAAGTAATGTTATAATTTGTCATTTTATCATTAATTTGTGTAAATAATTAGTTTAGAAATTGTATTATAGCTGATAGGAGACAAAAATAATTACATTCTGATTACATTAGTAAAGTATTTATTAACATTTTATTGTTGCACACATTATAACATTAATACACTATATTTTTTCAATTAATCCCAAAACAAACATCACAAGTTCTGAAAGCCTAAAGTGATGTTTAATGGATTTTATTTTGTCTGACCAACACTCCAAACCTCAAATATATAAAACTATATAAAACATTTCAGTTATTTGTCATCGCTGCAGCACACGATACTGTTCATATCCTGCAGTGGATGCTGGGTATTTGCACTTAAACATCTTAAGCAGTTCTCCTCGGGGAAATGTCCAGTGTTTATTCTCAGGGATAAACAGAGACGCTGGATTGCGATTTCCACAGATGTGCTGTAAGTGTCGGTACTATAATTGCATTCTTGGCTTGAGGTTGAGCAGCGTTGTGTTTGGGAGTTATTGTTTGGGAGAAGTGGTGTTAGAAAAGGGTCAGTGACGCTTCTATTAACATCCTTATGGCACTGAGTGTATCTGCTTAATGTACTGTTGCAGCAGCTGACCTCAACACTGGCTTCAACATGAGACAGTTATATAGTATGTCATGAAAATATTTTAAAAAGTCATATTATAATATGCCATAAAAATATAAAAATGTCGCAGTAAAGTATGTCATAATAAATATTTTAAAAAGTCATAGTAAAGTATATCATAAATAAGTACATCATAAAAATATTAAAAAAGTCACAGTATAGTTTGTCATAAAAATATTAAAAAGCAATAGTATAATATTTCATAAAAATATTTTAAAAACTCATAGTATAGTATGACATAAAAGATATATATATAAAAAGTCATAGTATAGTGTGTCATAAAAATATTTTAAAATCTCATTGTATAGTATGCCATAAAAATATATAAATTATAAAGAAATCACAGTATAGTATGTCATAAAAAAAATCATAGTATAGTATGTCATAAAAATATAAAAAGTCATGACAATTTATATCTCATTGTTTGTTTTCAGAACAAGGATTTCTTGGAAATATGTCATTCTACATTGTCACATTTAAAGTCCTGTGACTTCAAATTCATAACAAAACTATGTAGGTATTTCACAAATATTCCTCCAAGCTCTCGTACCTTCATGTTATCAGGAATATTACAACATATTTACCTTCATAGCTCCCAGTCTATGCCCTCATGAGCCTGCAGCACTATCAGCACCATTCACAATGGCACTAATCTGAACCGTTACAGCAGCGTTTGAGTGTCACATGCCATATAGCGCAACAGGAAGTCGTTGCATCCTCTGCACCCTTAACCACCTAGACCGCCACCCAGTGTACTGGTTTCCTGTTCAATTCACATGAATTCACACGACATTTCCACTGAGTTTCACTGAATGGGGAAGTACAGTGCAGATGTGGCTCCTGTGGATTCTCACCTTTTAACTTCAGATAAATTGATTTCACAGTTGACTGTTTTTGACAACAAACATGCTCTGTTAGCATTTTATATTATTGTCAAGCTTTTTTCTTCAAGGTTAATAAAGCGAACAACCGGTAGATGAAGAGAGAGTATGATATTCCCTATAAAGTGCAGCTGAAAAGTATAAATTGCCCAATATGTATAAATATAGTATAGCATGTCATAAAGAAGTCATAGTATAGTAAGCCATAAAAACATATGAAAAATCATAATAAAGTATGTCTAAAAAATGTCATAAAAAATTCATAGTATAGTATGCCATAAAAATATTTTAAAAAGTGAAGTGAATATCTTTGTGTCATCTATCTTTGTACAGTGAATATCTTTGTCATCTATCTTTGTACAGTGAATATCTTTGTGTCATCTATCTTTGTACAGTGAATATCTTTGTCATCTATCTTTGTACAGTGAATATCTTTGTGTCATCTATCTCTGTACAGTGAATATCTTTGTGTCATCTATCTCTGTACAGTGAATATCTTTGTGTCACATATCTTTGTACAGTGAATATCTTTGTGTCATCTATCTCTGTACAGTGAATATCTTTGTGTCATCTATCTTTTTACAGTAGATATCTTTGTGTCATCTATTTATGTACAGTGAATATATTTGTGTCATCTATCTTTGTGCAGTGAATATCTTTGTGTCATATATCTTTGTACAGTGAATATATATATATAATATAATATAAGTATGAGATGATAAGTTGAAAGGTGTTTTAATGATACCAGTATATTTATTTACCATGTAATTATATTTAACTTGCACTGTCAGTGATATAGGTCAGTCTCTGCTTCTGTTTAAAGTTGCTCTACAAATGAACTCTTCTTGCCTTACCTCAAGTTATAGAAATAAAATACATTTTGCCTTTTGTTTGTATAGACAGTCTTTTAAAAAGAGCACCATCTAGTGGTGACAGCAAGCCATGCAGGACAGCCAATCCATTGAATAGTGGTATGTTCCTTAATAATTAGATGTTTCCTTTAAAATTTTGCATATGAGATTTTAAATTGATATTGAGTATTCTTGTACTTTCTGTGAACTAGAAGAAATAATATGTAATTTATTTTATCACTGTATGTATACCAGAATATTTTGGGTGGATATCATTTAAGAAGGAAAACTAAGCAAATAATTCAATTTCAGGATTAAGACATTTTCATATGTTTTTGAAAGTAATGAGAAGGAAAAATATATTATGTTTTTTGTACAGATAATTTTATTTTGGGGAAAATTACACTTTTTTTTTTTATCAATAACTGCGACAATATGGCACAACGACAAGAAACATTAAGAATAATTAAAACTAATTATGTGTTTTATAAATTTCTTACGGACCAATAACAATTTATTCTGAATTCTGAACTTTTTCTTTATGTATATGTATATGTATATGTCTATGTATATATCTATATCTATATCTATATCTATATAGATATAGATATATATTATTTTTAATTATTATTATTATTATTATTTTTTTTTTTACTTCATTAATGTACCCCTGGTATGAGCAGTTTTTTTTATGTATATATACTGTTAATGTAATTATATTTTCTAAAATTTTAAAAAGGAAATACTTAAATGAGACGTTGAAAAAATACTGGGAAAGTGGAAACTCTTAACTTTTATGGCAGGTAGGAATATTATACTCAAGTTACAAAAACATAACATTATGGGAATAGTATTCATTAATTTACCAACACTTTCCATGAATTTATCTTTTTTTTAATGCTCATTTTTATGTGTCAAAATCTTTCAGTTCCCAACCATTTTGACCATCGTGTTAAGGTCAGTTGAATTTACGAGGAGACTTAAACGCAGCATCAATACACGCTAAGGGGCGGGACTTAGTCTTCTACTCGCCACCCCATTGGCTATCTCCACCATCTCAACTATGCACTTCCGCCAGCTCTCAGCAGCCCGGATGTAACGTAGCAACTGTTCAGACTTATCGGAAGTTACAACCGTGTAACACACACAAAACCGTGTACAGCAGCTGTAAAGATAATACACTTCAGTGACAGGTTGCTCTATAACACCAAATGGCTTATCCAGGATACGGCGGGGTGAGTGAATTAAACGTTATTGTGATATTTTAGTGCTAAACGAGGAGCTACATTAAGGCTAGCCTCGGGGAGCTAGTTTCAGTCACGGCATATTACAGGAGGATGGGACACCGTCATGTCTGCGCATGCGCAGTAGAATCCAGTCTGCCCTTGCTGTAGCTTCAGTTACACTGCGCATGCGCAATACCCCCGTACAAAAACACCTAAGTACCCAGCCTCCTTATATAGTCCTTAGTTTCACTTGATGTAACAAAATGTTCTGTTGCAGGTTTCCATGTCTTCCTGTAGCCAGCTGGTTTATAAGTATAAACTCTTATAGTTTAACCACAATAGAGCGTTTTAATTAAGGTGTAAGGAGCCATATTGGCATCTCCAGGTTATTAGATATTGACTTCCTGGTTGAAATTCCTCAACATTCAAGAGGAGAACTAGCTTATTACCTTCAGCCTAAGGATGTTTGTAAGGAGGCTTGACCTACAGTGTGATATCAAACTCTTCTTAAAAGCTTATACACAATATTTGAAATTTAAGAATAGTATAATTAGTTTAATATAATGCTAACATAATACTGGATGGATGCACTGTCCCTGTCATTCTTTAGCTAATTAATTAACCTACCATAGACACTCCCTATTCTGTTTTAATCCTATTGAAAGGTCACTTAAATTAGGCCTGAGTAAAGTCAATAGAACTAACAAAAAAAGGTCTTAAAGGTGCAAGTGTGTAGGGTTTGGCTGCATCAAGCGGTGTGGTTGCAGACTGCAACCACCTGAAACTTCCCTGTAGGAGAACTACAGTGGCCGGTGCAAAAATGCAAATGTCCCTATCTAGAGCCAGTGTTTCGTTTGTCCAAATGTCCAAATGTAGTTATAAACAGCTCATTCTAAGCTAAGGGAAACACAATTCTTAGTTTCAGGTGATTATACACTAAAGAAAACATACTTATTCATAGTATATTCCATTTCTACCAATAGATCACTGTTCCTTTACGAATGGTCTGACACTTTGCATAAAGAAAAGTAACTTTTAGCAAAGTCTTAAGTGTTGTAGAATAGGGACTACAACCCACAATGTTCTCCTTCAAGCAAGCATTGAATCAGCCAATAGCAGGCCTCCAAAGGTGACAGGTCAGGGCTGCATCACTGCAGCTTCATACACAGCTTCTTTGCGTTCCAATACCAATACTACCATGCTATTTAGTATGTCCTAATACATAGTATGTCAAATGCAGCATGCCAAAAATACCAGGATGTTCTACTACGTCCGGTCGCATTTTGCAGGATGAAGGCCGGCATGCTTCTCTGGCTATTCTGACCTCACAATCCTCTACGCAAGTTCAAGGCACAAGTACTATATCGCAGTTGTATGCATACTGCAACAGTACGTACTGTTCTTTGAAAGGGCAGCTGCAGTACGTACTAAAAGTAAAAAGAAAAAGCACAAGATTTAGAACGCAGCCATAGTCAAGATTAAGATTACCCACCACTCATTGAATCCAAAGCTTGCATTCTTTAATATGTTGAAACACACAAAGAAGAGGGCATATACAAGATATTTCCTACACAGTTATGATGACAATATCAATAATAGCTATTTGGGACAGTCTTCATAAAAAAAAAAAAAAAAAATCTTTAATGAGTTAAAGAATAATACAGTAACCATTCAAAGTGAGAGACATATGTGGTGGTACGTGTTTACCAGAGGCCATCGATACGATATTATCACGATACTTAAGTCACGATATGATCTTATTGTGATTTTAAACATTCTGCGATATGCTGAGTATTGCGATAAGATATATTGCGATTTATTACCTTTTTTCAACTGCAAATTATGCAGTTTGTCAACATCTGTTTTATCTAATAAGATAGTTTTCACTCACATATCTAGAGGTCAGCAATCAAGGGACCCCACTATGCTGTATCGATTTTTTCTCCAACCCCTAATTTATCTGTTTTTCTGAAACCGAGAACACAAAAATCCAACATATTCATAAAAAGCTCACTGGCAAGTTTGAATTAGTTTGAGTCGTAGGGTTATTTTGTGATTTCTAGTCTTTCAAACTCACCAGAATTGTTATATAATACAGTAATACATATAACACCTTTTATGATAAATATAGTTGCAACATCAGGAAGAAAGTTATGATGAATCCCCTGTTACGCTGTATAGTTAATGTGTGTGGGAGTTGAGACCAAGTCTGAACACATTCATGTACAAGAGAAAAATGACATCATTCTTAGCATTTTGACACATAAAACAAAAATGGTGTCCTCTGTTCTCTGCCTCAGTATGGGGGTCCAATGCCAGGGATGCCAGCTCAGGGGATGCCGATGCAAGGGATGCCAGGAGGGCACCCCATGGGTGGCCACATGCCTGGGCACATGGGTGGGCCGATGGGAGGCCCACCAGCCCAGGGAGGATACGCCGCATATGGAGGAGGCTATCCTGGCACGTACGGCGCCCCGGCCCCAGCTGCCAATGATCCGATGTGGGGTTACTTCACAGCCATAGCAGGCCAGGTAGGTGTGGATAAACTGTGGCTTTTAATGATTATATGAGTACACGTTATACATGTAACCTTTATAAAAGCCACGGGTTTCACCGCAGGCTTGTTTTCACTTTCACATTTCAAGTTCGGACAAGAACAAGTAATTCTCTCTTTGCAGATATTTCAGGTTTCATGAATCAGTTCAGTAACTTAAGACAGAGCTGTACTATGTCTCAAAATATGGTGGAGAGATTGCAGGACTCTGTCTTAACTTGATCCCACTCTGCTTCAATTGTCACAAGCATCACTAGAGCAAATGACTTGTGTAACAGTGAAAGATTAAAGTAGTTTTAAAGAGTAGATTCATTTTGTTTATTGTATTGTAGTACACCAGTAACTTGGTAAAAAAAATCTTAAAAATTAACAGAATTTGTATTTATTATTAAAATAATAAATTGTACACAAGCAACTTTGTAGAAAATCTTCAAAATTAAGAGAATTTTTATTTATTATTAAATAATAAATCATAAACGAGCAACTTGGTAAAACATCTTCAAAATTAGGAGAATTTTTATTTATTAATAAAATAATAAATCAGCAACTTGGTAAAAAATCTTCAAAATTAACAGGAATTAAGATTCAAGTGTGAACCTTTTTAATGTATAAAAAAATTGGTCAAAACTTAAACGGGAATTCAAATTCCAGTATATAATGTATAAGGTATATTAACATAGCACTAAATTGATTGGATCGGCCCCATTGTCAATAGATCTGCCCCATTTTCACCGATACCCGATCCAGCTATTTGAGTCGGTATCGGCCCGATATCCTATCCGGTATCGGTGCATCCCTAGAACATAGAGAGCCTAGGGAGGTGAGTACTCTATACAATTTATATTGACTTGGGTGAACTATTCCTTTAACAGGAACCACTTAACTTTTAACTGATATTCTCTTGCTGTTTTCCTTATTTCCACTCAGCCTAGTATACACAGTACTGGAGCGGTAGCATACACTGGGAGATGGGCGACTCTTTTTTGTGTTTCTCTGCTCTCGTCTCTTCACACTTGACCAGTCTCCTCAGAACATTGTTTATCCCTCTGAGAGTCACGCATGGCTGAATGTCACTTCCTGCTCTGTACAGGACGGTGAGATCGACGCAGAGGAGCTCCAGAGGTGTCTGACCCAGTCGGGTTTCACTGGCAGCTACTCCCGTAAGTCTCCCCGACTCCTCCGTTATACCACTCACACATGAGTTCTTCTACAATGCTGAGGTGTTTAATTCAGCCAAGTGTTTTAGTCCTGCAGGACAGGTGTGTAAGCTGCGGCCGTACTCACTAAGGATCACAGTTAGAAGGCTTTAAAACACAGAAACAGAAAATAGTTGTTAATATGAAGTGATGCTGGTTCTGGCAAAGCATGCTGGGTAGTATGCGAGGCTGGGGCCTGTTTCACCAAACATGCAAGCTCCGAGAAGGTAGTGTAGTCTACATGGGGAGTCGCTTGAGGGGAAGTGGCTGAAGGCTTGGTAAACCACTATGAAAGTGCACCGACATTGTCAACAGTGATTGGCTGACAGCTGACCAAAATGTGCTTTTTAAAAGTGCAATATCCTATATCTCCAAAACACTGCAGTGAGCGCATTACCTGCAGCAGTCAAGGCCCAAAACATTACATTTTAAATTCCCTAAGCTTAAATTTATAATGTTTAGAAGGGACCATAATGGTAGTATTTTTATGCTATAAAAATGCATGGATTGTGACACCTAACTTGACTAATTATTTTCTTTTCTTTACAGCATTCAGCCTGGAGACGTGCAGGATCATGATCGCAATGCTTGATGTATCCTTTCTGTGCCACCACCAGGGTTAAGTGGGGAAAAAAATACCACAACAGTGACCATAATGTGGCCATCACACCTCCTATTGTTCGTTCCTACTTGTTATAGAACTATGTGTACAGTAGGTGTGGCGTTCAACCTTGAACCGGGTCAACCAGCTGCTGTCTTCATTCCAATGGTACCAGTTGTTAATGTATCTTAACCAGACCGCCACCAGAGGGACTTCACAGGCAAGATGGGCTTCAACGAGTTCAAGGAGCTGTTCACGGCTCTGAACGGCTGGAAGCAGAACTTCATGATGTTTGACCGGGACAGGAGTGGAACCGTGGAACCCCACGAGATGACTCAGGCTGTCAACGCGATGGGTGAGAGTCTAAACAGTTATTTACAGTTTTTTCCGAATGAGAATTATCTTGGGGTCAGAGGTCAAGGGACCCCTTTGAATATGGCCATGCCAATAATTCCTCGCCAAAATTTAGCCTACGTTTGGAGTGTTATTTACTCTCCTTCTCGACAAGTTAGTATGACATGGTTGGTACCAATGGATTCTTTAGGTATTCACTCTAGCTCTAAAGACAGTAAAGTCGGTCCGATCCCGCAGGGGGTGACTTAACATGAAAGCTCAAAGGTTAACTTTCTGTTTATAGTGCATGTATCACATTGCTACACAAATACATTTACTAAACACAAATGTCCACATCCTGTTTCTGTGTTTACAGTATTGTAGCCTTTAGTATTGACTTTTCCCAGTAAACTTTTACCTGCTACAACAACCTTCAGCTAGACGAAACCAACATTCTGGTATAGCAGCCTTCAGTAAGCAGTCAGTGTCAACAACATGAACAAAACAGAGATTAGTATGTAAGAAACATGTCCAGACATGACAAAACAGTTTTTCGTTTTGGTGGCCGATTTACTTACACAATAACTGCTATTGAAGCAAGAATGAAGTGTTTTCGGTGAGTTACTTCCTTTTGTTGTGACGCCCCATGAAACAGTTGTGACGATTGCACTTACAGTTTAGAGAATGTTAAGACTGTTGCAAAAAAATTGAGCCAAAGCGATGTAATGGTGAAGACATATCTAATGGAAATCAGAATGGATGTTTAATGACACTTAATTAGACTTGATAGAAGTCAGTGAGGCCTTAATGTGTGCTGATTGGTGTGATCCGTCTCTGACTCCTCATCCGTTTGATCACAGTCGAGCAATGAGGAGGCAGGCTGTCACTCTCTCCATCCTTCATATCACTTCACAGTTCAGCAGAGGAAAACATTACACTCATTACTACATATGCTCCATATTAATATATTCCCTATTCTTAGATATATTCCTCCAAATTGACAGTTCATGAGAGGAGGAATTCTGATGGCGTATCGTCATGTAATTACGGAAGCCCAGCGAGGCAGTTGAAAAAAAATAAAATGGGGATCCTATCTAAGTCTGATGTAAATTGTTTTCTCTCCTGTGTTTACTTAAGAACTTACGGCACCCGGGAGTGGCCATAGAGAGAAACAAGTATCTGTTGAAATGAGAAAAAGATAAGTCTGACATTCCCCCCCCCCCTCTCCATCAGGCTACCGCGTGAGTCCTCAGGCTCTGAACGCGATCCTCAAGCGCTACAACAAAGGAGGAAGAATCTACTTTGACGACTACGTGGCCTGCTGTGTCAAACTGCGAGCTGTCACAGGTAGGAAACACACACACTCCAAGGATCCGTGTCGGATGGAGATAGAAATGACCCGACACGTTCAGTGAACAGCCACTCGTGTGCAGACGCACGCTTTTAACGCAGACTGACAACGAACCAGCGTTCGGGTTCATTCCACCTGTAATCCCCGTTGTTATCTCTGAAGAGCTGTGACATTCCGCTTGGCTCGCTGCACTAATCCGTGTCACCGGGTGTTGGGAAATGAGCGTTATTGAAATGGTGAGCCTTCAGTGCTGTGATGGTTTACTCTTCCTGTTACAGATAACTTCAGACGGAGAGACACCATGCAGCAGGGATCTGTCACCTTCCAGTATGATGACGTAAGTCCCAGTTTCTTTATGTGTCGAGCTTGTTCAGAGTGGGAAACGCGCCGTGCAGCAACAACGGTACCCTCACCATCGGACACGCGGACATCGAGCAGAGTCGCCAGTGTCTGGGTGCCGTTGTTGCTGAGAGGTGAAGCGCGTTTCCCGGCGGCATCGGTCTGGAGGTTCCAATTTGGACCGAGCTAAACCTTGGGGAGGAGACTGGCGATGGGTGCGCCAAACATTTCGACTTCAGATGGTTGATCTGTGCACCTGTACCAGTACGAGGCAGTGGTGGGGGAAGCAGCAGCAGCCTCCTCATTTGCATAATGAGGCAGAAATGCATAAAGAAATATAAAAAGAAAAGAATACAGAAATAGATATGTTTGGGGAAATAAATAAAGGGTGAAATGCAAAGTAAAAATCATGCAGAAATATAAATATATAAATAAATGCATAAATAAATACATAAATTAAAAAATAAAAATAAATACATTTAAAAATTCATAAAAATAAATACATGAATAACTAAAAGGGGTAATTAAACAGAAGAGTAAATAAATAAGGGGATTAATACAAATATAAATAAAAGCAGAAATATCAATTATTGTCACATTTTATCAATTAATTAATGGCTACATTTATTTCTAATATTATTTTTGCTACATTTAATGACATATTTTATTAATTTATTGAGTCATTCATTTATTTATTAATTTAATTTTGGCAGGTTCTGTTCTCCGTACATTAGGAGAAGTACTTTCATGACAAAAAAGCAATTTCAATTGAAGTGTTTTTCCACCTGTGAAGAGACATTATGACTTGTAGCTGTATGACCGATCCGGACCACGTGTGAATTTTGTTTGTACAGCTACTTAAGAACTAATCTGTTTGTATGAGTGCTTCTTGCATGAAGAAATGAAAACACCTGTGGTTGATTTAACAAAACAGCTTTGTGGTTGACACTCTCTCTCTCTCTTTGTCTCTCGTGTTAACAGTTCGTCCTGTGCACAATGGCCATCTAAGGTCCGCCGTATGTCCCACACCACGAGGTCAGCGCGCCTGACGAGCCAATCAGTGGTGGATTCTGGACCACTGCCTCATAGGAATGTAAAGGGAGGCCAGTATATTTGACTGAGTGGAAATGAGCCGCAACAGGAAAGTACCCATCGCTTGTAACGCTTGCAGTAACGCCATAGTCTTGTATGTCACACAGGGAAGTGCTAAAGATGTATCATATATACACAGTATGTATCCACATTAGAGGGAATATAATACATTGTCTTTAAAGCCCATATGTGTAGGATTTTCAAAATAAAAGTTGCAGCACATTAGTGTCAGAATAATTAGAGAAAAGCTGCATTAGATGCACACATAGAGGCTTTAAAGAACGGGGGTTTGAGAGTTTCAGTGGAAAATGTAGGAATTAATAAACCAGATTATATCTTCTACTATTAGTTTGAAAATCCTGCTTTGGGTCTCTCATTTTGGAATGAAAGTCAACTGATATAGAGGATGTTCCTACCTGCGAGACACCTATTGTGCCATTATAATCTCTGAATGTATGGTCTAATATATTAAACCCATTGATATATAACTGTAGTAATGGCAGCATCATGATTGATTAAATGTTAGCTAACGTATTCTCATACAACGGTTCGTATGATATCTTAAGAAAATTCATTTCTCGTGCTTTTTCCTACGAATGTCCAGCGTCAATTTCCTACCCAGTCTTTTCAAAATAAACTTCCGTCTTCACAGGAACGACTTGGTTTAGATAACAAAACTACTTTGTTGGATTTAGGGAAAGATTGTGTTTATGTTACGCCGCACTAGAAGTGGCATAACTTATGTACGGAAGTTACTCAAAAAATGACTTAATTAGGTTTAGGAAAAGATCGTGGTTTGGGTTTAAAAAACTACGGAAGTGGCGTAACTTAAATACGGAAGTTACGTGGTTCACAATTCCGTGGATTACATACGAATTGATTTCTTGGGATATATAGGAATTAAAGTGCATTAACTTTTCGTAGGTATAGCTACGTCCGGTGTATGAGAACAGCCTGTTAGCAGCATTTACAGATAAAATGATGATTTACACTGAACTTCATACAGTTATGAATTTTGTCAAAGCATTTTTCCTCATTATTTTTTGTAATATTTGTGCACTTGTGTTTCATAAAACTTTAGATTCTAGATTAGCCTGATGTTTAACTTGATAACAAGCCAAAGTGACTGTGAGCCGATATAAATCCACACTGTTATTAATGATATGAGATATAAACATATTGCCATATAGCTACAGTATGTTCATTTTGCAGCTGTAAACTTTTTGTTTTTCAGTACAAACACAGCCATGTCCTCATTTGTAAAGATTGCACACACCTGATGTTGTAGTAAAAATCAGATTTTGTTACTCACAATAAACACTTTCTAATCAGTATGCATTCTGTTTATTAATTTATACAATTGCGCATTCCCCCCCTCCCCTTCCCCCTTGTCTATTTACACGATATATTTCATTTCTTTAAATATAGTTAAGAACAGAAACATTCAAATTAGCTGTTAAGTGTTGCATTGTATAAAATACAGTGGCAAACATTTAAAAAAATGCATAAAAACAATTGTGAACAGCACTAGATTTTAAAAAGTGACATTTATAATCCAGTACAGCAAGTTTTCTAATCTGTGCAAAAGTTTGCAAATCCCATGAAAGTTCGGTAGACTCTTCAGGCGGTTTGGACATGTCGAGTTTAGCAACTTTTGTTCTACATCTGTGCTCGAGAAAGAATCAAAAGGAAACACCCCGCGCTCTGCTGGGGACATCTGTATTGTCTCTTTTGTCTCCATCCGTCTTAACCGATACGTCTCCATCAGGTTTCAGGGGGACAAAATGACAGTGTTGAATACGTTCAATAAGGGTAACGTCAATGTAGAAAATCAATGTGCAGTATTAAATCAAGACAGACAGTACGTGCAGCTTAAAGCCTGCCACTGAAGTCTTGCTTGCTACATTGAGAGGCTATGCATTCGTCATCTTCCCATCATCCCACAGCATTCTGACTAACATCAGGGGGTTTTAAAAACAATAAGGTACATAGAAAAATAATGGCAAATGAAACTTTTTGTTTTAGAAAAATAGGTCGAACCGTTATTTCTAAATCTCTCTGGGTGAGTTATGGAGCTTACGAATCAATACACACAGTTGATTGAGACCTTTTTTTAATAATTTAGTCAAGTGCGGTCTCCATGCAATACGTGAGCTCGTGTTGGGATTTGTGTTTAAATTCATTTTCGTCATGCGCCCTAAAATGGTTCAGTACATTTACATCTTTTGACGGTGGAGAAGCGGGGATCCGTTGCGTTGGATTGACGTCGTTTGTAAAGGCTAACGCAGGCTTAGAAAGCTAAGGCTATTGGAGGCTGAGCTGAGTCCTCGGCCCGAAACATGAAAAAAAAACGTTTTTTTTTGGTTTGTTTTTCTGACGATGCTTTAATGATGATTTTTTAAATTTATTTACGAAATTGTACTTTTTAAGAAGACAATGGAAGACCTAAAGCATGCAACCAAAAACGTATGGTGTGGGATCGTCTAGAGTTCTCTCCAGTTGTGAAGAAGATTCCGCTTCCTGTCTGGTTTACATACGCTTGTAAGGGACATTATGTCAACGCAGTTTGGGGATTTGGGGATCGCACCTACCGGCAATTTAGAGTCAACAATTAACCTAACCTGCATGATTTTGGAGCACCCAGAGAAAACCCACGCTAACATGCACCACTGCAGCCCCCAATGTATTTCTCAGGGCTCATTAATTAAAGGATCGCCCTCTTGCCCGGGGCAAGTAAAATGCTACAGTGGGCTACTAAATCTAGCAACTTACTTGCTCTGATTGGGCAAATGGTAAAAAATAATAAAACTCGCAAGAAAATTGTGGCGGGTAAAGACAAAGTTTATGAGCTGAAGTGCAACCGAGCATTTCAATTATCCTGGAAACAGCAGTTTAGGTGCTTGGCGTTAGAGGATATGGGCAAAAGTCCAGATTAATTTACTTAAATGAAGATTAAAAATGACAATTAACTTTGGTCTTCGTTGTTATTTGATTATCGCTAATAGAAAAAACACAATTTGTATAGGGGCAAGTAAAAATGAACTTTGGGCAAGTAGATTTCTGAAACCACTTTCCCAACATTAACATTGAACCCTGCTTCTGGATCAAAAATATACATGCAACTACTACTACTGTATATTAGAAATATTGGTGGCATACAAAGTTAGAGCAAATTTGGGTCCCAAGATCACAAGTACCGATACCCAGCCCTTCTGGGAACCGCGGTCTGGAAGAAGACAAAGAAGTACATTTACCAATCATTCTGTAACAGTTGTCGAAATCATTAAAATCCCCAAACTGCCTGGACATAAATGCCCTTTAAATGATTATGACTGCAACTGCAAATACCCCACAACCATGCTGATGTAATATTGACAGGATGCAGGTGGTTATATAGTAATTATGTGTTTTAACTTGAAGCCTTCATTTTGTTGTCTTGACCGTTGAACTTGAACATTTTGCGTGTTTATTTAATTCACAACAATAAATGCTGCTGAAAGATGCTCTTTTCTTTGTTCATATAAAATCATCTCCAGAGTGTTATAAACTCTAGAAATATACCGAGATTCTTTTCATCGTTATTGCTCTCAAAGACTCACAAAAGTCTTGTTGTGCTATGGGATGTCCACGCAGCCTCTACACACACATTATTAATATTTTGAGCGGAATAAGATTTCGATGTCGTGTAACAGTAGGCACGCTAAATATACAGACGGACCTCCTCGTGAGTTTGTGACTGCGACGACCGGTTTCGGAGCTGCTGATAAAAGCTGCGGAGCGGAATATAGAAATGCCTCGGAAAAGAGTTTCAAGTAGCTTTGTCCCCCCGTGAGGAGGGGACGAGTCGTAGAAAATGAGACTTGATAGCTACAGTAGTCTGTAAGCATGCCAAGATCACACCTGATTGCCTGGTGGGTTGCGGTGCGTTGTGTGAGGAACATGCGTCAGGAAAAGAAAAGAAACCGTGAGGAACAAAAACATGCATATCTCTTTTAAAAAAAGCACATAGGTAGGTGCCTCGTGTCGCTGGCAGTGTTCTATTTGAAGTATGTACACGGTAGGTAGATGGTGACTTTACATATGGTAGTAATATAGTGTATAAATACCTCTGTATAAATGACTTTATACATTTAAATCAGAGAGTTGGAAGGGCGGGGGCTGGGAGAGTTTCCGAAAAGGAATGGAAGAAAGTCTACAGTTTGTTTTCCTTTTGCATATAGTCTCTTTTCTTAGACCCTGAGTCAAGCTTGAGAGAAGATCTTCGGTCGACGTTGGGACGACTACTTTCCTGGAAGCCCCGGGTCAGAAACTGGCCTGTGGAGTCCCAACGTTCCTGAGCTGCTGGGGACATCAGGTAGGGAGGCTTGTCGGCCTGACGGGAACCTCGGTGGTGGCTGTTGTTGTTGTTGTTGTTGTTGTTGGTGGTGGTTGTGGTTGTGGCGTTGCTCTACAGAGTCCACGCCGTTGTGTGTGTGTCTCTGCTCTGTGTCCGTGTCGCTCTCGAGCAGTCCAGCAAAGTTCCCGTCTGGAAGAGTCTCTGTGCGGAGGAGGACTGGGGAGGATTCTTTGGATTGGTTCTGGGCCTTTTCTGGGCCGGGGCTCTGGAGGAGACACGGGACAAGAGGGCGTCAAGAGAAACTAAACACAGAGATATCAAAGGACGCAGAGTACACATTGTTACAGATTATGGGGGGCGATTCTAGGATCAGGGTGGAGGTTTTGTTTCAACATTGGGGGAGAAATTTTGACACTTATTTCCTGCATTCTGGTGAATTTTTATGCACCAATTTCTGCCTTTTCAACGTCAAGTTATGGTGGAAATGTCTTTATTTATGTAAAGGAAAACACAAAATTGCTGCAGCAAGAAGGTCGCAGGTTCAAACCCGGCTTGGGGCCCTTCTGTGTGGAGTTTGCATGTTCTCCCTGTGTTAGCGTGGGTTTTCTCCGGGTGCTCCGGTTTCTCCCACACTCCAAAGACATGCAGGTTAGGTTAATTGTTGACTCTAAATTGTGAATGTGAGCGTGATAGTAAACAAGGAATAAACATACTAGAGCTGCGGGTTATGATTATTGCATTATTTTAGTTTTTTTGGCTCGGTGTCTGGTGTACCTGTGGCCGAGGCGGAGCAGGAGCAGGAGCCAGGCTGAGTTCCGTCTGGCTGGAGGACGACGGCTGGACCCTGATGGCCGGCCTCTGGTACTCGGGGCTGGAGGTGACGGTGCTGTAGGCGGGTGGACCCGACGTGGTCTGCCTCTGGAGGAGCTGCAGGATGGCCTGGATGTCTGAAGTCATCTGGGACTCCAGTCTGAGGGACGGACGGAGATAAAAACACGGTTGGTTGAAAGAAATTCTCCTGAATGTCTGCTGAAAATGTTAGTAGTTAAGGACACATTTCTGTGGTGAAATCTAACATGAACAACAGCTCATTAATCAATATGTGTCATCATCACACAGAATAAACCTGAATGACACCAAATGAATGTCTTTGAATGTTCTTTAAAGCATCTCATCTGGTCTTGATCGGTTCTTGTAACAGTTATGATACCAATGAAAGGTGTAATGATGCTGATCACTACCGATGGTGATTAAACCAATCACTCATTTCTCAACAAAAAACCTAAACAGTAAGCCCAGATGGGAAAAGTATGAAAATGTGTTTAATTTGTAGCAGCCGTCCATTCTCTGGTGCTTGCTGTTGTTTCCCTTTTCCCTGGTGTTTTTTTGGTTGATTTGCTGAGTGATTGGAGGATTATTCAGTTCACCTGTTGGCTCTTCAATGATAGTTGAGAGCAGCTTGGTGCATTCCCTTCTTAGCCAATCAGGGCCGGACAACGCCCTTTCTGTACGGCTTAAAAGAGGTGGAAAACTGCACACCCAGTGTCATTCTGATCTCTCCTTCACTAAATGCAACATATGTTATGCCAAGCCAGAAACGCTGGTCTGTTTTAGGCCCTTTTGAGATTCGGTGCTCTTTGTGTTTTGCTTATTGAGACTGTTGCCTATCTTAGTTGGGGAAACAAAATAAAAACCCTTCAATTAGGTCACCTGCACTAGGACGTTTAGGTGCTATTTGTGCAAGGATCTGGCTTTTTTATTTTATATAATTATGTGGATGGGAACTGGTTTTCAGTCTTTCAGCCTGATCAACTAAAGTCTGGGGGAATCAGTACCGCCACAAATTGGCTGAAACATTGTATGCCGCGTTCGTCCCCCCTTGTGTAACACAGTGCTATCATTATGAGATGGTGGATGGGTGGTCAGTACTAACACCGAACACTAGGGGGAGACTCAACCTTACTACTGCAGATGGAGTACTATAGTAGCTCCTGAAATGCATATCCTCCAGGAAGAGTCACATATTCACATCCTTTACTTAAGTAAAAATACTCTATTACAAGTAAAAGCTCTGCAAGTATTATCAGCAAAATTACTAATGTGGCACTCTTGAAGATTTTCATGTAAAAAAATGGTGATTGAGCCTGGCCCACTGATGAAAGTATTGCAATATTTATATATGTGCAGTATTATGAGCTGTGGTGACATTGAAAAATTGAAGCTCATATACATAGAATTAGAATTTCTATTCTATTTCTATGCTCATGTGTCAACTACGGCTGTCAATCGATTCAAATAGTCAATCGCAATTAATTGCAAATTAATTGCACATTTTATATCTGTTCAAAATGTAACTTAAAGGGAGATTTGTCAAGTATTTACTACTCTTATCAACATGGAGTGGACAAATATGCTGCTTTATGCAAATGTATGTATATATTTATTGTTGGAAATCAATTAAAAACACAAAATGTAACTCAAGTTTGTCATACTCCTTCATAACGAGCTACTATGACGTGGTTGGTACCAATGGATTCATTAGGTTTTGTAGTTTCATATGATGCCAGTATCTTCACTCTAGCTTTAAAACTGTGTGGAGTTTGCATGTTCTCCCCGTTTTAGCGTGGGATTACTCCGGGTGCTCAGGTTTCCTCCCATAGTCCAAAGATTAGGTACATTGTTGACTCTAAATTACCCGTGAATGGTTGTCTGTCTCTGTTAGCCCTGCGATAGCCCCCTCACAACCCTGAACAGGATAAGTGGCTACAGATAATGGATGGATGGATGATCTTACACTGGAATTCATTATAAATCGCTGAAGGCTTTGATTTATTTCGATCACCTAATGCAGCGAGTTCCATCAGGGTACGGAGAGTCTGAGATGGTGAATCACCTCTTTTCTCCACACTTTTTTTTTTGCAGTCCATCAGCAAAAAAAGAAATGAGCCACAAAACGAGCCAGCCGAGGCTTCCATGCAGCGTAGAGGGGAATGCCTCCTCGTCTCTTTGCCAGGTCTGGCTCTTAAGAGGACAATAAGTGCAAATAAACACTTTTGGCTGCAGCCTGTTTGTGTAAAACGAGAGTCGGTGGTGCAGTACGCTGACTCAGACTAATACTCCAGCAGAAGTGGATGAATGACGCTGGCATTTAGCTGCATGCTCCATCATCACATCTCAGGAGGGAGAACACCATTTCCTCCAAAACTTCACGGTGACATCCAGCATCCCAACCTCGCAGGATGACGTCAGCAGTCCTCGCAATGTGTCTGCATCTGCGTGCTATAAATAGACAGCCCCCCCCCTCCCCCTCATCTGTATCAGTGCAGCAGCCGAGGATCACACGGCCTGCTCTCTGCATTAACACGGCTGCAGCGGGCGTCTGGCCTAAAATGTCTCCGTGCAGCCAATTATATGCAGAATCACGGGGGGGTAGCGTTCGTACTGCGAGCTCTGAAAGATGACTTTGTTGGAATGAAGTTGGAAGAAAAATAAAAAGCCTATAATGGGAGTCGGAGCCCGAAGGTGTCTTTTACAGTAGTTATCTAAAGGTCACGAGTCTCCGCTTTATAAAGAACACATCTTGTGCTTCAGACTTCAGATCAAAGTCTGAAGATATGGATTCATTTCCATCCATTTGATCTGGATTTATTTGATATTAAAAAAAAAAAATGTCTCTCTCTCACCCCATTGTTCTAGTTTTTATTATTTTAATACATTATTCTGTTGCCTATATTTGAACTGAATTTGCAATAAATTTAAGTATTCTAAATTTGCAATACTGATAAAGCAACATATTTGCCCACTCCCATGTTGATAAGAGTATTAAATACTTGACAAATCTCCCTTTAAGGTACATTTTGAACAGATAAAAAATGGGCAATTACTTTGCGATTCAATATTTTGATAAGATTGACAGCCCTATTATCTATCAGACCTCTCTCAGCTCCTTCTGGAGACTCAAAATGCTTCATATACATGTATGCAGTGGTACTCCCAACACCTGGAAACACACTCTGAGGTGTAACATCGGAGGAGTTCCCCTTTAAAAGGTGTGAATATCACATTGAAACGCCACATCATTTCCATCACATCCTCTGAAACGATGATATGATGGGATTTGAGATAAAGCCAGAGAAGGATTATATAAACGAGGCCATCAGCTCTCATCCATCCTCACAGTTAGAGGGCATGTTCTACTGAATGTGTCGCTGGATGTTAACGAGGTTTTTTTTTACCTGTTGAGGTGCTGCTGCAGCAGGTCCAGCCGTTGCTCCACCTCTCCGTAGGTGAGGTCCGTGTCGCTGTCGTCCTCCGCGGCCGGCGTCTCTTGACACTGGGCTGGCTCCTCGGCGCCCTCGTCGGGACGCTGACGCACCCACTCGTCTCCGTGGAGCTCTGCGGGGAGAAACGTGTGCACGGGGTAACTGAGCTGTGTTATTAGAGCGCTGCCTCAAGGGGAAGCATCTTCCTGTGTTGTGCCCTCTCTTCATTTAGCTTTACTAAGCTCTAATCAGCTTACCGCCTCGTGGATCCTAACAGAGGAAAACACACATCTGACCCCGCTACTATCACACCATCACTGGGATGTTTTTGTTCCCCTTCCTTTTTGGGTTTTCTGCAAGTGATGGCTGGAGATTAAATTGGCATTTCCTGTAGCTGTTCTCGCCGGGCTGTTTTGTAGAAATCAATATCACTGTGCTCTACACTGGCAGAAATCCTCTTACGGCTGAATTATGACATGCTATCAGGTCGGTTTCCCCATCTCGGAGTAGAATCACACTGAGTTTAAAGTTAAAATATAGTAGTAGCAGTTAAGTGGTATTGTTGTGTTGCTGTGCGTGCAGGAGTTTTGTTCACACTGGATGATTTTATGGGGGTTTAAAGGGAAAGTAGCAGACCACATGGCAGAAAAGTAACCGATTTTAGCCACCTACAAGTATCAATATCAGTATCATATATCATATCACAATAGCATGCATCTACTGTAGGTAATACAACCCCACTTAAAAAACACCCGGACTATCCCTTTAAGTTGTTGCTTCTTCCGACAGGAGATCACACGAGGTCACAAACTGGCGTGTTTGCTCGAGGAATTCTCCCCCAGCTTGCCGGGGGATGTCCATCCCAGCTGCAGCTCTTAGTGTGGAAGCCGTGTGCTCTACGCTGGTGATCCGCGGGAGGATTTCATAACGCTTTGTCTGGGTGACTGTACAGCGTCACGGCAGCTGAATAAACAATTAAAACCACACTCCCAAAAAAAGATTTAAACGTGACCAGATACGGTGATGTCAACATGATTTTACCTACCGTTTCCTGTAAATCCTTTATTTTGGTCATGACCTACGATCAAGGGGGTGACCCCCGGGTCGCTGGATATAATCCTCTTATTACTGAGTGGGTTTTAGGTTTCACCGTAATGACACATAATCCCTGTTTGGATTTTTTAATAGGTGTGACATTCCTCCTCTGGGGCTTAGGGATTTTTTTTCCGTTTTTTTTTTTCTAAATTAACTTCTGAGCCAATTATGGAGTGAAACTTTAGAGGACAGGCGTGCGGATTTACAGGAAATTTCACAGTGATTTGGAGCCCCTTCTGTGTGGCGTTTGCATGTTCTCCCCGTGTTAGGGTTTGCTCCGGGTGCTCAGGTTTCCCCTCACAGTCCAAAGTCATGCAGTTTAGGTTAATTGTTGACTCTAAAGTAGGTGTGAATGTTAGCGTGAATGGTTGTCTGTCTCTATGTCTCTACTAAATAAAAGACAGCTACTGTTCTCTACCTTTATATGCCTGGTTCTGCGTGTTGTCTCCAGCCTGTGCGTCTGCGGCGCTGCTCTGCCCGAGGCCCACGGCGTGGTCCCTAACCACCGGGTAGCCCAGCACGCCAGAACACAAGGGCCTCTGCTCCTCCTCCTCCTCCCTGCCTTCCTCCTCCTCCTCGTCCTCCTCGTCCTCCCCCTCCTCGGCGGACTCCCTCCTCTCCTCGGCGGCGTACATGTGCCTCCCTTGCTTGGCGTCGCAGTAGGCGGCCGCTGGCTCCTTGTTGTGGGAGCCTGCTGGGAGAGATTGGTAATCAGGAAGTCTGCTGGGGGAACACTGACTGCTCTGCTCAGACTTCCTCTGGGGATGTCACGGTAGTCTCATTATCTTTGACAACAGGTAGTGTTTTCTTTGGGGGTTGAACTGAGGACAAACAATGTTAAAGGAGAATTTAACTCCTATCATGTCTGAATGTTTACAAGTCAAATATGATGGATGTTGACGGACTGGATATTCTGCGTCTTCACACCTGATGGATGGATGCAGGCTGCTGGACTGTGAAATGGACTGTCCTTGCTTGTGTTATATATCGGGAGATGGTGATACTGTATTCAGTACTGCCTGTAACCATGGTGACCAATCGCCTGAATCGAAGCCAAACTGCTGAGTGCTGCCGCTGTGTCTCCGAGTCCCAACACTCCTGGCTGTTAGAAGTCAAATTACAACTGTTTTCACGGTGCAGGTTGTTCTGTAACACACACTGTATGCTGTCATCTTACCTTCTGCTGTGTTTCTCTATAGTGTGACTGATCTGAAGAGATTTTCTAACCAGACTACATAGCTACTGAGGGGGGTTTATTGTGGAAAGTCTGTATTGAGCCTGATTTGAAGTCTGGTTTCTTTGATGAGAGGTATGTTCTTTATATTATGACAGTTTTCCTAAAATTAGATTAAAAAAAAATCGTATATATATCGCCTTCCTTACAGTAGTATCGTGATATATTGATTTGTTACCCCTGTATCATGATAAGTATCATATTGACAAATTCTTGCCTAGTACTGCTGTGGATGCGGGCAGCAGCAAAACGTATTTTAGACACCTAAAAAAATCAATATCGGTTTAAGTGTGCGCTATATTTAGAATATTTCTTTTTGTTTATCTTGAGTTTCCATGGTAACTTAGGTCAGACTTACTTAAATCTTCTTTAGGAAACGGAATTTCCTAAAAATAAGCCTGATTTACTGAAGTAAGCCTGGTTTAACTGGTAATCTGGTAATCAAAACCTCCCGCTGATGTAACATCACTTCGGTTATTAAGCTAGGCTGAGCGCCAGCATACGTTGATAAAAATAGCAGCAAACTCTATCCAACTAATAGAAGCTTTTGAATCAGCATAATTGCAAAAAAACGTCAATAGATCAGTCTGCATGAATCTATAAGGTAATAGGAGTGATTCTTACAGTTTCATACTGTATGAGAAGCTTCTTCCCTGCAGCCGACTGAAGGCAGCAGGACGCATATGTTGATAAATCTGCAGCCTCTGATTGGAGAAGTGCCGCGCCAGAGCACAGTGCCATTATGCACAGCTGTCCGCTGTGTTTACCTTCATTAAATCAGGTGCAAATGACACCAGGCTGCTAAAGCATAACCACACACATACACACCTCCACAAACACACCCAGACGGGTCGACTAGAACTCTGCAATGTGGGAGACGTCGAATTATTATTAGGCCTCTTTTCCAACTTAAAAACAAATCTTTAAAAAAATGCATAAGAAGGTATCCCAGATATAAACTCAACATTAATCAGTCTGAATAAAGGTAAACTGGTTATTTCCTTCTGTGTGGAGTTTGCATGTTCTCCCCGTGTTAGCGTGGGTTTTCTCCGGGTGCTCAGGTTTCCCCCCACAGTCCAAAGACATGCAGGTTAGGTTGTTGACTCTAAATTGCCCGGAATTGAACAGAAACAGTGTTGGGTCTTTAGTTTTATGATTTAAAAGCACAGTAGTGATGTCGTGTCTCAAGCTGACCTGTGGAGGTTTTCCTTTTGTAGGACACTCGTCTTCGACAGTCGACGTCATCCGTAGTAGAATCAGCTGTTTGTGAGCCCGTCTGTAAAGAAGGAACAGAAACATGTCAAATACAACAACACATGCTAATGCACATGTGTATGGATATAAAGCCAGGATTAGTTTGTTCAGTATAATACACAATAGACTAATGTCACACTAAACAGCAGGCTGAGCAGGGACAACAACTGGTGGGTGAAACATCCATAATTAATCTTTATTAACTTAAATTAGTGTTATGAGGAAATCAGTCATGATGTTAGATTAATCTGTTGTTTAACTCTCTGTTTACCGCAACCTGTCTGGCACTCTGTCGCCTGGTCTAGGATCAAATCTGAGACGTTTTAAATGGATACGTGCCACACTTAACTAAGGGTAACATAAACTACTGACCGTGTATATCCGATGTAATCCTACCAGAACCTTCTCTCGTGTCTCCTCTCTTCTTTCCGGTTCTCTGAATAAATAACAGAAGGCCGACCCAAAGTGCACCTCCCTCTCTGTTTTAAAGATAATTAAAACAACTGACAAACGTGGGCTCTTGTTTGCATAATGCCGCAGGCCTTGTACATCTTTCCACTACACTCAATTCATCATAATTACAGCCTACATCATGTCCAACCCCACCCTAATACTCCCTATCTCTCACTCTTGTCTTCCAGGCAGTGGCAGAATAAAGAAGAAGGTCTAAATTAGCCCTCGTGCTTTCATTCCCCCAACCACGGAGCACTAAAGAGAGTTAATAAGAAAGCCATTCAACCAACTGAAACGGACACGGCAGAGATATGGTACGAGAAATAGATTGTTGTAATTGAAGTGGATGGTCTCTAAGAGGACTGTACAGTAACGCCGAATTACACAGATTGATTTTACATGAAAACCTTCAATCATCCATTTCACTGCTTCCTTGATAGTTATAATCAAAAGACAAGAATTGGTGGTGGCACCAAAGAGTAGAGAAGCAAAGAGACAAAAACTGACTTTCACTTCTTGGCAATAAACGGTCTTTGGTGGCACCTCCATGCTGATTACCTTTTCATCACGGAGGTCAAAGGTCAGCTCCAGGTTGGTGAGGAAGTTGTCTGCGAACTCTGGATACATGTCCAGCACCTCCAGAATCTCCTCCCTCTGGATGGTGTGGAGGTCACAGTAGCTCAGCGCCCGCACGTCTGCACACGATTTCCCCGGCTTGGTGTACAGGTGGATCATCTCGCCAAAAATGTCGTTCTTACCTGGGAGAAGGGGGGGGGAAGCAATCAAATATAAGTAACCTGTTAGCTAATCAAGGACAGAAGCTTTACTCCTCATCTATTCTTGGCTTCTTTAGGAACAACATCCAGTATGTAGAAGACTAGTGATGACCTATAAAGAGACGGGCCACAAGCAGAAAAGCACCAGAATGTTTAAGAGGCTAAAGGGCATCACAGTCATCTGAAAAGGATTTACACAACGCCAGTCTGTCCGCACGGAAGTCACACAGGCCAAACATTCCTGTCTCTGTGATTAGTGTGTAATGACCTACATGAAATCATGAAATGGCCAAATCATGACATAACCACATGAAAAATATGTAAATATATGTATATTAACTTGTTGTTATAACCTGTTTTATTTCACTCATTGGCTTAAAGGTGAGAGGGCAGTGACATAAGCAGTGACATTATGAGATAAAAAGTGACATGAAATGAAAAGTGACATTAGGAGATGAAAGAAATGACATTATGAAATAGAAAATGACATTATGAAATAAAAAGTGACATGAGAAAAAAAGAGACATTGTGAGATTAAAAGTGACCTTCTGAAATAATAATAATAAAAACAGACTTTTTAAAAAAATAAAAAAATGTCCATAATGAAATATAAATTCTATCCAATAAAACTAGAAAATGCTGAAAGTTCATTTCATAATAATGAGTTGAATTTTAACAATTTCTTCAATTGTTTCACAAATTGCAGATTCATTTTTACCTTTTACACATTTTATTCATATGATTGTCTATATTGTCTCATCATGTATTTTCTATTTATTTAATACTGACTACTTTGGGGTACCATAAAGGATGGCTCTGCATAGGAATCAATGTTTGTAGAGGGTCACATTTATCGTTATTTATAATTGCTTATTTGCATCTACTTAACATTGTGATCATACTATTAGCATTTTCACGTGTAGTGTTGTATGAAAATGGTGTACAGGCATGTGTGAAAATGGAGTAATCAGCAGTTCTCTTGCTGTAGCAGAGAAAATGTGCTGAGTTGTGTGTATCCTACAACTTCAACATCCATGCTTCTCGCTCATCGTGACCCTATTGTGTCAACGTTTTTCGCCAAACCTTATTGGCTGTATGAAAACAGTCATTAAAGGAAAAACGAATGCATGAAAGGCTTAGTGGAATACACCTGCTGGCTGCTGGGATGAGAGGAAGAGGAGGCAGATGAGATTTGATGTGATTACATTTGGAGGCTGTCAGTAATGCCATGCGGCTCAGTGGCTCCTGTCATCAAGAACTGCATCACACCACACTGACAACTCTCACTAAAGTCACTTCACTTCTCCTGGAACCTTTCTTATACTCTCCTCTTCTTCCTCTCCCATCGCTTGTCTTTTCTTTCTCCCCCACCCACTCGTTCAGCTCTCCGTCCCTCCCTGCTTCTATTGTCATCCATCTCTATTTGAAAGCAATCTTGTTCGCTTTTTTTTCATCAACACAGATCCTCCGTTACCCTCGTCCCACAATGTGTCCTCCCCCAGTCTTCACTGTCCTCTCTCTTCATCTGAAGCACGACTGAGGCGGCAGCAATCACAGTGTTCTTTGAAGTAAGTTATTACAACATACCCAATAGGGATCACAGCTGCCAACCCAGCCATATCACAGTGCGACAAACGGAGCCGTCTTCATTTAGTTGGCCCACCCGCGTTTACTGTACACTAATGGAGGGGAGTTCAGGCAAAGCTAACTGCTATCTGTGGTTGTTATTTAAGTGTTTTTTCAAGCTCCATATTGGCCCAACAACAGAACTGACTGGGCTAATTAGACATGTTTGTGTGTACAGGAACGTTGAATGAATGTCACTAAGTTTCTACATTACTCAGCACCGGCATTCCTCCTTTTCAAATGCCAATTTAAGCCATCCGGTCCTTGTATAACCAAGGTGAGAGCTGCAACAAACACGTTTCCAGAGGGTGTTGGCCTTCACCAAGGTGGGGTCTTGTTGCAAGTCCTGTTTGGGATTTTCATTTACAGGATCTCGAGGCGCAGCCGGGGGGAGGAGAGTGTCCAGTTTGGGGACCTCAGAATTGTGTTTCTGCTCTTTGCAGATGATGTGGTCCTGTTGGCTTCATCAGACCATGACCTGCAGCACGCACTAGGGCGGTTTGCAGCGAGTCTGAAGTGGTCGGGATGAGAGTCAGTACCTCTAAGTCTGAGGCCATGGTTCTCTGCAGGAAAATGGTGGATTGCCCCCTCCGGGTTTGGAGTGAGTCTTTTCCCCAAGCGAGGGAGTTTAAGTATCTCAGTATCTTGTTCACGAGTGAGGGAAAAATGGAGCGGGAGAAGGAGCGGGAGATGGAGAGGCGGTTCGGTGCGGCATCTGCAGTTATGTGGGGGCTATACTGTACCATTGTGGTGAAGAGGGAGCTGAGCTGAGCCGGAAGGCAAAGCTCTTGCTTTACCGGTCTATCTACGTTCCAACCCTCACCTATGGTCATGAGGGTAGTGACCGAAAGAATGAGATCGCGGATACAAGCAGCCGAAATGAGTTTTCTTCATAGGGTGGCCAGCCAGCTGAAGTTTTCCGGGCACGTCCAACTGGTAAGAGGCCCTGGAGTAGACCCAGAACACGCTGGAGAGATTATATATCTTGGCTGGCCTGGGAATGCCAGGTGGCTGGATAGATGGACTAATAATAATAATAAATATGTGCATTTCCCAAAATTATCAACCTGTTCCTTTAAATATAATAAAAATCCAGCCATGTTAATCCAGCCTTATTCAATGTAGTAGTTAGTTCATTACACCCATCTGGCCTATTTTTCTAAAACAAAGAAACAAGATAATATCAAACTTGTGATCACTCATACCAATCCATAAGCAACTACTGAATCACATGGAAACGTGGTTGAGGTTGTAGACCCACCCAGGATGGCCACTACAACGTCATCTTTGAGGATTTCGATGGAGCCGCGGGAGACAAAGTAGAGCGCGGTGAGCACGTCTCCGCCGTGGACTAGGGTGTCTCCGGGGGGTGCGTGGGTGGTCTTGAACCTCATGGCCAGGGCCCGGAGGCAGCCCTTGGTGGCTCCTTGGAATGCGTTACAGCCCTCGAGGAGGTTCTTGTTGAGGTGGAGGCAGATATCCGCCTGCAGGCACTCTGGGAAACCCTTCAGGACCTGTGTGCGAAACACGGGTCAAAATGGACATGATTATGGTCAGATGTCATGTGGAAAGTAGTATCTTTACAAGCTTTATAACGTGTGTTGCATTTTAGTTTGCGGTGAAGTTGCAGGTCCAATTTTTTCCAGAGAAATTTGCTACAATTGCCACTTGTGTTCTTTCCTTCTTCTCAAAACCTATTGCACCCTGCAGTAGAAATAGCCTGCGATGTCTTTAACACAGAGCTACAATTTA
This sequence comes from Sebastes fasciatus, assembly GCF_043250625.1. Taxonomy (NCBI): domain Eukaryota; kingdom Metazoa; phylum Chordata; class Actinopteri; order Perciformes; family Sebastidae; genus Sebastes; species Sebastes fasciatus. The sequence continues at coordinate 9,663,740 of NC_133818.1, read as the reverse complement.
ATGTTTTATGAGCCTTTCAGCAGCTTTAACAGCAGACGAGAGACAAGACAGAACATTTAGAAGCTGCAGATAAAACGACAGCACAAAGTGAAAACACAGGTTCAATATTTGTTATGTCTTCTCTCTGTTTGAAGTTGTTTTCTTCAAAGAGTTTCACTGCCTTTATGTACTGAGATGATGAAACTACTCTATGAATCATAACCTGGTGCATGCAAGACCAAAGAATGTCTATTGGCCCTTCTGTGTGGAGTTTGCATGTTCTCCCCATGTTAGCGTGGGTTTGCTCCGGGTGCTCCGGTTTCCTTCCACAGTCCAAAGACATGCAGGTTAGGTTAATTGTTGACTCTAAATTGCCCGTAGGTGTGAATGTGAACGTGAATGGTTGTTTTTCTCTATGTGTCAGTCCTGTGATAGGCTGGCGACCTGTCCAGGGTGTACCGCGCCTTCGCCAAATGTCAACTGGGATCGGCTCCAGCCCCCCCAGCGACCCCGAATTGGATAAGCGGTTACAGATAATGGATGGATGATCTGCTATATATAAAAACAGAAATAACGTATTAAATGTTGAAACTTGATCCAATCGTGATTGGTCAAGCATTCCTACCCATCCGTTAGCCTGGGAGACTGTTGAAAATACACTGAAAAATATTTTTGACAACATTAATCTTAACATTTTTTATAAATTTAACATTTATTTTTGTTGTTCTAATGCATAAATATAGACTTATAATACACTTACCCATTAAAGACAAAGATACAGTGACCACTGACAAAACAGCTAATGATCTGACTGTTAATGATTTTCTTTTCAAACTTTAACACCATAACAGACACTGGGAAGTGAGGACAGGGACTTTGAGGACACATAAGGGACAGTTGAAACAAGAAAACACATTTCTTATCTTTGTCATTTACACATGAGATTCAATGTGTTAATGACACGAGCACAGCAAAAGAAATGTAGCCTGAAGGGGGTTTTCTGGCTCTTTGTGTTGCTCAGAACAAAAACTGATCAGTAGATTTGGAAAGGAAAGACTGAACAACATTTGGCAAGCGCAGGTGCCACCGCGGAGCGTGCCGCCAAGCCTCCCACAGTGGGAGGGAAACCTGGCAGTGCCCGACGAGGCTGTGCCCACTCTCACAGTGATTCACTCTGTCTCTGGTACCAGATGAATATCATAGGGGATGTGTTTGAATACATAGAATTCATGCAAAAAGGGACCTCGAGGCAGGCCATGTGCAAGTCTACCAGTAATAGACGATTAAAGGGATGGTTTGGATTTTTTGAAGTGGGTTTGTATGAGGTACTTCTCCATAGTCAGTGTATTATCAACAGTAGATGACGGCCGGCACGCCCCCAGTTTGGAGAATCAGACAGGAGTACCAGCATTGACTACAACCTGTTATACTCTGACTATGGATAAGTACTTCATATAACCCCACTTCAAAAAATCTGAACTATCCCTTTAATGTGGCCTGCGATAAACTTTCAGTGTTGTGTGTCCTCTGCAGTAACTTTCATGCATAAGTAGATACTGTAAATGCAACTTTTACAGTATGTGTTAATGTATGTAACGGATAAGACACTGAGGGAACAATAACATGCATGTTTGGGACAATAACTGAACAATTGGATATTAAAACTACAATGCTATCTGTACAGTAGCTCAACTCAAACAACTCAAATCACACCACTACTAGTATCAAACACAGCTAGATGAAGCTAATACTGTATCTACATTAGTTGTGTTAACACATGTACCTCCTGCTCTTACCAGAGTGGTGGGGTCATTCCATTTGACATGAGGCAGACATGGAAAAGACAAATTTATATAAGTACCATGAACAGTATTGGGATGAGAGAAGCCAGAGATACTGTTTGCATAAGCAGTAACTGTGGCCATGCCTCAACACTGCACAGTATAATCAGGATGAAAACATTATACTATGCCAGGGACATAGCAAGGTTGCTTCAAATGATATTGGAAAGAGAGAACAGAAGAAAGCAACAACAAACTTTATATTTTCGTTACCATTGTGAAAAAAGACACAGTCGTCTCGTACCATATTCATGTCGATGCCGTTGGTGTACGTCCAGGCGTGTTGGAAGTACTCCTCCAGCCTCTGTCTCAGTGGGTTTGGGATCTGGTGGAAGCGGATGAATTCTTTGACCCGTAGCATCTGGAGGTGATACCTGGCTGTACCTGAATACAACCTCTGGATGATGGCGGACACGTTCCCGAAGATGCTGGCGTACATTAGAGCTGGGAGAGAAGCCATACAGGTGACCGTTGAGCCATTGCTCTCGTATACAGTACCTACTTCTTCTTCTTCTATTTATTCCAAATGAACCACTGCTGCCACATGACTTCCTGTGTGTCAGCATTTTCTCAAGGAAAGACTTGCCAATAGAAATAGAATAGGAGTAAAATGGACATTCCCATTGAAATTGTTGCCATTGCGACGGCCGTATCTTAACAATTCAAGGTCAATGCCTAACCTCAACCATTCAAGGTCAATGCCAAACCTTAACCATTCGAGGTCAATACCTAACCTTAACCATCATGCAAGAGTCTCACAACTTGCAGGTTACTTTCTAGACACAACCCATTGCAACCGTTGTAGCAGTGTCTAGAAGGTAACCCACTAGTTGTGAAAATGTGCGAAAACTATGACCACACATTATGGCCCCACTGACGTGTGTTCTGTTGTTACCATAACAACTAACAACAATCCCCACTTTTTTGTGCTAGTCAAATGACCATGTAAAACGATTCAATGTCCGTTCTACTCCTATTCTATTTCTATGGACCTGATGTAATTTAAAAGCTTTCATGCACTGTAAATGCATGAAATCACACTTATGTTAAATCAGGGGGTGATAACAGTACATTTAAAATACAGTGGATCTTCCCTTTAACCTGACCATGTTTAAGTATTGAGTATCAGTGTGTTTATCTGTAAAATGTACTGTAAAACTCCTGATTACAGAGGGTTTCAGTAATAACAGGATTAAAACACTATATGTACTGTGACTCAGCTGTCACTCACATCCAATGAGCATGACGCAGATGGAAAAGATCTTCTCAGAGTTGGTGTTGGGGGAGACGTTCCCAAAGCCCACGCTGGTCAAACTGCTGAAGGTGAAGTAGAGTGCTGTGACGTACTTATCTTTGATGGAGGGGCCTGAGCTGGGGTCACTGTAGTTGTATTTTTTTCCTACAATGAATAACAAAACCAATATACAAAAATTACCAAATTTGTGTTCGGCAGCAAAAGTGACCCTACATTTTACTTTCTGACCACTTTGTTTGAAAATAGAATAAAAGCAAGGAAGATCACCTATCGACACCCCCAGGTTGTCCAGCCAGCCAATCTTATGCTCCAGATAAGGCTTCTCCACGTTGCCAATGGCGTACCAGATGCACGCCAACCAATGGGCGATGAGGGCAAAGATGCACATGAGCAGCATGAGGACGGCAGCACCGTACTCTGAATACCGGTCCAGCTTACGGGCGACTCGTACCAGCCGTAAGAGACGGGCCGTCTTTAGCAGACCGATCAGAGTGGTGGTCTAGGGTGAAAAAACAAACAGAGAGAAATACATGATATGGTTAGTCACTTCAAGGTATGTATACACCGGGGGCGTTTTTTTTCGTGCCCTCCTCTTCATCCTCTGCATGCTTTGCCACCATGGCCTCCATTTCCACTGTTATGCCGACAACGCCAAGCTCTAGTGATCGTCATTGTTCTCAGGGAAGTTTGCTAGAAGTGATGTAGCCCGGATGTTTTATGTGGAGTGAGCACTGTGCAAGACTCCATTTTAAAAAATAGCTGTTTAAATGCTACATTGCTTGTCAGCAACCGGTCATATGGTAACTTAGGAGGTTATTTGGCGTTGTGTGCTGTGATTAATTTGGCATGCAGTTAACACACCAGTCATAATGTTGTTTTAATGAACTCCTGGTGTTCTTCACCACTGTTTTGGAAGAAGGAAATAACAGGAGTAACAGACTAGTTTTAAAAGTGATATATTTTCTTTTTAAATAAGTGCTGTTAGGTGGATCTAATTCATGCTAATTTATGCTGATGTGAAGAGTAGTTATTTTGTTATCTTCATCTAAAAAGTAGCGCATATCGGTCAAATGAATTTAGTGGAATAAAAAGTAGACCGCTTCCCTCCGAAATGTAGTGGAATAGAACTGAAAACTGAAATAAATCTACAGTTATATCCAGTCAACATTTTAATATGTGACCTATATATTGTCACAACAATACAGACCAGGGGTTTGTGATGTGATGTTGCCATGAAGGGGGGACAACAGCAGCAGACAATCCTGGATCATCTCAAGTACAGTATGTCACCAGACACTGATAACAACCTTTCCCAGCAATCAAAGTGAACAAGTTGTTTGTCTTCTGTCGGCGTCGAAGGTTGAGGTCAGGGTCACGGGGACGATCGGCTTGGCTTAGAGATTCCACCACATGTTTAGCTTAGGAATGCTTAATCTTATCCACGCACCATGCATAGTGTACCAGACGCACAGACTAGACAGTGGATCATTCGGTCGCACCTCACAGATTGAGAAGCACTGCTTTAGTGGAACAGTGTTCTACAAATATATGTATGAGAGAGGGGGAGAGTTTGGTGATTCATTCATTTGGCCGATGATGAAGCACTTTTGAATGACTGCATATAACGATGGCAAAGTTAGCTCTAAAAACCATAAATATCAGCAGCTTGGAAACTTCATCAAAGCACCTTCAGAATGCACACTGACACAAACAGACTAGCGTGCATACATTACAATGTACACACTCACTGCCTTCTGTTCTGTTTAATTTGAAGCACTTTAATCCTCCCGTCTCAATTTTCTAGCCTGACTAAATTAATACACAGACTTTGGGATGGGGATGCAGCCGTGACACCAGTCCCGATTTATTAGTGTCGTGCAATCTGTAAACACAATAAGTGAGAATGCTAATAGGTCCTACCACTCCCTATCACGCCTGACAATTATCCTAATATCCTTGGGGAAATCATAACCGGCAGCCTCCTGCAGCAGTAAATGTCTATATATTTAGGCCTCATGTACAGGTGAGAGTAAATACATGGCTTATTTAAAAGGGGGCCAGTGGAAGAAGATGATTCATGAGGGAGAGAGTAGGTCTCCGTCATGGTGAGGAAGAGTGCTGTAGCTGCTTCTGATGGGTCCATTAATGAGCCTCCGTCCTCCCAATCTCACCCCTAAATCACCGCCATCATTCACCGCCGTGCATCCGGCCAGCGCCCCCCTTTCACCGACAACTGAGCGAACAGTGAATGAATCATAGGCAGGAACAGATGAGCCCTAAATTATCTGCGAGCGCGTACTGCCTTAGGCGTACTGCTGCTGACTCGGTGTGGTGACACAGCACACGCTGGGCGATGTGGCCAGCACAGTGTAATGTTGATTAAAATCTGGGCTTACAGTAAGTCGGAGGCGTTTGGGGCTGAGGAGGCGAGCTAAAGCTCCCATTAGCAACCAGCTGTATAAAACATATCTGCCGAACATCCCTCTGGCCATCTGCCACTGTGGCTGTCCAGGCTCGCCTGGCCACTTTAGAGCACCAATAGTCAACCTTTTGACTCAGAGTACTCAAATGTGTTCTCATATTAAATGACTGATAAAGTACCATCATTTTATGATATACTCCAAAGTTAGTGAACATACATGAATGTATGAATCTGACATTGGATTGACACTGATAAAGCCAAGCCACTGGGCACATTTGTTTTTTTTTTTACTGGAGAAAAAACTGTCACTGCTTTCACTGCTGCAGCAGAAAACAACACCGAAGAGAGCATCAAGACTGAACCAAGCCATAAAACTAAAGCAATGAGCTGGGATATACTGTAGAGCTGAGGGGAACTGATTCTGGTTCAAAACATCACAAGTGGTCATATTTCCTGTATACACTAGAGCTGCACAGGTCACAGAACAAGTCAACTATATTGTTTTGCTCATTCATTAATCTAATAACAAACCAAAGATACAGTGTACGACTATATTATTGTCTGAGTCAACAAGAATTTAAAACACCAGTCCGTGTCTATTCTGACTGTCTACACAATTCCAGCAGGGCAAGAGTGAGATTGAGGGGGCCGCTTGTTAGAATGAACCTGCCTCCTCTTTCTTCTCTGTTTAGCACAGCCGTTGCTGCAGGTTTTTGCAGCATGATAAGAGTTGGAATGCATTCCTGTGCAGTCTGCTTTAACCAAAGGCAAAATTATGTAATTCAATAAAGCTGGTTTAATTTGCATGAAAATATATATATATAGAAAGTCTGCCATAAAAGAGCTTTGTGCATGTGGTTCACTTTGAGCTAAAAAAATAGGAATTTGAGCCCTTTTGTGAGTTTGCATGTTCTCCCTGTGTTAGCGTGGGTTTGCTCCGGGTGCTCAGGTTTCTCCTCACAGTCCAAAGACATGCAGGTTAGGTTAATTGTTGACTCTAAATTGCCTGTAGGTGTGAATGTGAGCGTGAATGGTTGTCTGTCTCTATGTGTCAGCACTTTGATAGTCTGGCGATCTGTCCAGGGTGTACACGGCCTTCGCCCAATGTCAATTAGGATAAATAACATGTTTATAACAAGAAAAATGTCTAGTTACAAGCTAAAAATGGATGCAGAACTGCAAAAATGAAATGAAATGCATGCAATCTAAAATAAAGTCATACATACTGTATATATGAAGTGATCAAGTGGCCTCCTCTCTCTCATATAGTGGTAGGTAGGTATGGTCGCTTATTTTGGGGGGAGAGTTGCATCTTTTGGGCTTGTTTCTATAGACCTGGTTGCTTGTTTTTCTTGCGAGATCTGGCAACACTGAGCATAAAAAGCTCTCGCCAAAGGATAAGATCCAATCAATAATAATCATCGACATGGTCAACTTTCTGGAACTGCTTCATTGACAACAAATAATAGCCTGCCACTGTGGACTGTTCATGTTCATTTATTACTGAGCACTGAGTGAGTGTTTAGGACTACTGAAGCAAAAAAATCATTAATAAATTCTAAGATTTTAAAGTAAAATCAGACATTTTGGCTTAGTTCAGTTGTTAATGTGCATCTGCTACCCTGCCCGGGATAAAAGGAAAATAATATTTAAATTCTGGTTAAGGGCGCACATTCACACTAAACCTCGGTAATTTGCAAACACCTCATATTTGGAGATAATGTACATGTAAACCTGGACATAATATGCAAATAATGTCATGTTATCACAACAGGGCATTGGTATGAAAATGATGGAGGAGCTCAAATGACTCCTGTATGTAAATTCAGAACCAGATCATTTCTTTTCACTCTGCAGAGCTGAAATCCTGCACGGACAAAGAATCTCTCACAGGGGATTTCAACCTGCCATGTTTCTAATGAAATCACCAAAAAAAAATATTGTCGGAGATGGTATCCAGGCAACAAAGGTGCACGAGATTATGTCTAAAAATAGTCTCTGCACAAAGAGCTAAAATAACACACCTTAAAGGCGAGAGCTAAAAGTGTGCATGGATGTGTTATTTTCGGTTTATGCTGGTGATTGGAGGGGCTAAAAATACAATCTCCTGTCATTCTACTCGCTGTGTGCTTTTGACACGAGCTGAAACGGCAACACACATTCTGTCAACGCACCAGTCGCCCAGCTGTGTGACGAGGACATACATCGTGCCGCGGCGTCGCTCAGCCTGTCCGCTCTGTTTTCTCCACCTGCCACTCACTGCCAGCCTTGAGGCATGGACCCCCCCTCACAGGAACACACACCTAACGGTAAACATCGGGGGCCTCGCCCTCAACAACACACATCAAGTCTGGGATGGCTTTTGTGTTAATTCACTTAACTTATTAATATTCATCAATCCAATCCCAGCTGACATTGGGTAGGAATTTGGCATTTAACAATTAACCTAACCTGCACGGAAGGAAACCGGAGCACCCGGAGTAAACCTGCGCTAACACGGGGAGAACAAGCAAACTCCAGACAGAAGGACCCCATGGCTCGTGTCCTTTTTGCCAATTTATTCCACTCTCTAAACTGCTCTCTCCAAGCATAAGATAACTTACTCCCTCAGACAGACACGAGCAAAACAGTTCCTCAGTGGTTAGGGAGGCTGAGACCTTTTAACTGATGTGGATTGCCCCGAGGCCTCTCAGTCTGGCTCTGATGAAAAGAGAGCGGAGGGAAGCGGATGTGACAGCCGAGCGTCAGATTGTCTTTAGTAGTCTAAACAGATCAGAAACATGACTGCTGGAGCTGTGGTCTTGTGTCAGGACACAGGAGTAACGGAGGAGGGATGCAGCTTTGCAAGGGGGAAAAGTTTGTGCTCTCAAATTTGGGCTTTTGAAAACGTAAACCGTCCCAAAACATAAGAAACTTGGTACCAAAGTATCATTTATAGTGACATCCCTGGTACTGTCAAGGTTCAATTACGCACGGCAGATCCACTGGTTATATTTTGTGCAACCAGCATCAGACTGTTGCTAAAGAACCACAGAAACCCTCTCTCACCTCATCTGATCCTGAGCCAAAGATGAGCAGGTCGAATGGGATGGCGGCCACCATGTCTATGAGAAACCAGCCTTTGAAGTAGTGGATGGCGATCTTGGCCGGGTGGCTGACCACCTCCTCGTTGGCGTTGACGTATGTGGTCCTGAAGTTTATGAGGATGTCCACGATGAACATGATGTCCACCATCAGATCCACCACGTTGAGGGGCGAGCAGGAGTAGCCGCACTCCCGCCTCCTCTGCTCCTCGATGTCGTTGAGGAGGAAGGCAGCAGAGTAGGGCGTGAAAATGGCGGTGTAGATGACCAGCAGCAGGATCAGCCAGTCCCACACGGCTTTGAAGGGACTGTAGTGAAGGATGGTCCACTTGTCCATACGTGGTGTTTGGAGCTTATACTCCGGCAGCACGTCTGCACCAAGAGAAAGAACCTGAGGAGAGGGACAAAAGGATTCATCAACTTTATCACTTGATCAAAGTGGAGGGTTTATTTCACTAGTGTTAGAATGACTGCATATTAAGGCTATAGGTAAAAAAGAAAAACTTGATAAACTTGAATATTCTCTGAGATTATTAAAGTACAACCAGGGTTAAGGTGTTGAAGGTTAAACTTCCACCCCCCAAAACTGTGACTGTGACCTCCTGGGTGGCTTGGGTTCTTGTTAGCACCCTTGGAAGCTGGAAAGGTTCCAGATAAAATCCCCACAGAGGGTTCTGGGTGGAACCATTACACCATAGAAGGGTATACAAAGGTATAACCCTTTATGTTTAGTTCTAGATAGTACTTTCTGAAAGGGTTTCAGGTAAGGTAGGAAAAGGTTCTACCTTCCTATGGGGAAAAGCCGAAGAACCCTACATGGTTCTCGTTAGCGCCTTTATTTCTAAGAGTGCAGAACATTGTTTGTGCGAGGACTTTAACACATTGAGATAGATTGGTATGAGGTGAACCGTTACACCATAGAAGGGTTCTCTGTAGAACCTCTCATAGGATGTTCTGGGCGGAACCTTTTGCAGATTGTTCTAGGTATAACCCTTTATATTTGGTTCTAAGTAGAACCTTCTGAAAGGGTTCCAGGTGGGACAAGGTTCTATCATCCTATGGGGAAAAGCCGAAGAACCCTACATGGTTCTACTTTAGCACATTGAGATAGATTGGTATGAGGTGAATTTTGTCAATCCCTAAAACAGTGATGTGCAAGCCTTTCTTGGCCGTTTCTAACAGAAATCAATTTAAGAATACGGAAATCTAAGCACGGTTATTTGGAAGTCAACAGCAATTACACACCGAGTTGTGACCGTAATGAAACAAGCATGTGGAACACCCCCTTTGATGAAGTGGCAGCCCGATGAATAATAGAACACATTCCCTTTTGTCTGTCCTTTGGTTTCTGATCGATTTCAAAGGTTATCCCATATCAGAGGGTAAAAGCGTTTGACCTCCCACATCGCTCAGAGGGCAGGAGTTTCTAATAACCAATTCAATTATTAACACTTCAGCCTTTTTTTGTGCTATACATCATCGTTCCGTCCCTCAGTCTTCTCCTCTCAATCACAGGGGTTGCGAAGGTGACCAGGGCGGAGATAAGCAATAAGTGATGGGTGCAAGTCTTCTTTTCTGTTTCACTCACTGGTACACAGTAATATCCTCTGCCCCTCCAGCTCATGTACTTTACTTGCCTTCCTCCTTAGAGTTACAATAATCAGCAGCGAAAGAGCCATGCCCTGAAAATTCCTGCCTATTGAAGTGTCACACACTTAGATGAATAGATGCATCCTCTGCCCGCGCCAATAATTACTTCATGTCATTGAGACTCTTATCCCAAATGGTCCATAACGCCGCTGTAATATTGCTGTTAAAAGCTATTCAGGTATATATGGTAGCAGCAATAACAGAGATAATGATCGCGACATCCAGGCTCGCTGGCCTGGATGATAGCTCCATCCTCGAAGCGAAACACTGTTAGGATTGTATGCATGGAGTTGTTGTTTTTTTTACCTGAAAGAGTTTTATTTTTGGGCTGCACCTTACAGTAAGAAGGTCGCAGGTTCAAACCCGGCTTTGGGCCCTTTTATGTGCAGTTTGCGTGTGGGTTTACACTGGGTGCTCCGGTTTCCCCCCACAGTCCAAAGACATGCAGGTTAGGTTAATTGTTGACTCTAAATTACCCATAGGTGTGATGTGATGAACAGCCGTTTCAATTATTGAGACGGCCAGCATTTACTTCGGGACGGTTTAAATTGCATTTCGGCCCTGCATGGCTCTAAAGCATCCTGCTCCTGTTGGAATTATGTGAAAGATTTTCATATGCATACTTAAAATTTCAAATCATTAGACTCGAAGCTGATTTTTCATCCTTCACCAAACACATGAATGATTTATTTGGGGGAGAGGGAAAATTTATGCCTCAAGTAATCTGCTCATGCAAGCTTTAGGAGCTAATGTTGCAGTGCATTAGGGATCGTACAGTATGTACAGTCGTGGCGCTGAAGTTCAACTCCTGCAGCCAGATTACTCACATAGCAACAAACACGACCTTTACTCGACCTAATCTACAGTCATATGTCATAATACTGTTCCACATACCAGCACGCACATCAGTGGAAAGGCACGGAAATGCTAATGAACGTTGGCTTATTGAACTGTAATTTAATTACATTTCACTGAATGTAACCTATTTTCTTGAACCACAAGGTATGTTTGAGATTCTTCTGCTGCTCTCATCTACATGCAGGAATAATGTACAGTGGAGAATTTGAGGATACTTATGTTCTTTTATTTACAAGACCATCAATGCACAGATTTAAAAAAAGGATTGTCAATATCTTATTAGAAGGGGCTGAGATATTCTGACTAATTACATAGCAACAATAGCATTGATTCATAGACTCTCTCTTCCATATACTGTATATAAAGATAGACGACGTGACAGCTTCCCCAAAGTGAAGCCAAAACATCTTGATCGCCCCCTGGTGGCTGGCTGCAGTATAGGTCATAAATCCCGCCTCCTCCATGTTAGCGGATGGGACATGGGCCAAACTAAAAAGTAAAAGTAGACGTAAAACACATTTTGGTTTCTGTCAAAAGATGGTATCTGTAATTTTAGTTAGTTCTTATCACACTGATGAATGTTCAAGAGTTCATTTTTCTGACGAGTATGGTTTAATTAGTTATTTGATCCTAGAAAAAGGGGGTGGGGCGTCATGATTGACAGCTGCTAAAGTAGTCATGGAACTCCTTAGTCCTACAAAGAACCCTTGAAGAACTATTTCTTCCAAAAAAGGTTCTTTGGATGAAAAGGGTTCTTAATGGAACCATTAGTCTTACAAAAAACCCTTGAAGAACTATTGCTTCCAAAATGGGTTCTTATGGGTGTTATGCTCCCCCTCCTTCTGATCGTGCTGATCCTGTCTCATGCCTAATCTTGGTCTTTGTTTCTTCTCTTCAGGTGTGGCTGCTCTGTCTTGATTGTGAATCAATAAAGAGGGGGATGGGATTTGGGATCACTCTCTCTTCCACTCTGGCCTGGCTGCAGCAGCAGCAGCAGCAGCAGAGTGACCACATGTAGTTTTGTTTCGTTCTTTATCTTTTCTGATGAGTCCGGTGGTTTAGTTTTCGGTGTTTTGTTTCTGTTTGTCAGGGTTTAGTTTGGGGTTATGTTGTTCAGGGGTAGAGGGAAGCACCCGGTTCCGCCGGCTCTACAAGAGCTGGGCTGAGGTGGCTTCCCTTCTTTTGTTCCTTTTTGCCGGCTCACCAGTTCAGTTAGTTATGGGTAAAACCTTATGGGTTAGTTTGTTTTTTTACTTAACTTTGCTCTTTGGTTAATTATTGGTCAATTATTTCTGTGTTGCACTTAAATAAAAACTTGTATATTTTTGAAAACCCTTGATTCGTGTGATTATGTTCGACCTCGTCAACAAGCTTTTCTCGGGGCCGTAACGATGGGAACCCTTAGTCTTACAAAGAACCATTGAAGAACTCTTTCTTCCAAAAAGGGTTCTGTGGATGAAAAGGGTTCTTAATGGGACCCTTGGTCTTACAAAGAACCCTTGAAGAACCTCCTCTCCAAAAAGTTCTGGGTAGAACCTCAGCCTCTCAGTTAGAACGCTTTTGGAACCCTTATTTCTAATCATGCAGTTTATGATAAACAGTGATGACACTATCAAGATGGTAACTCTGCACTACACCACCATGGATACATTACCCCTCGGCCTGCTGGGAAGCCTGGGAGGAGCCGGTTGGTTGGCGGAATGACAGTTCTGGATTAACGTGTTGCAGCCAATCTGTTTCTAAATAAAAGATCACATCTTAATTATTTAACCTTCCTACTGTAGCTATGTGCACTTGGCGCAAATGAACTCTCTCTTGTGGGATAATGGAGGGCTCATTGTGTGTTTGGCTTGGCTTCAAACGGTATGCAAATGAGCATTAGCTTTGTGCACTATCAGGGCTGGGCTATTATTTATAAGAGTGGAGTGTTGTTTCATGTTTCTGCGGTTAATCATGTGGCCTCCATCATTAAAGACGATGCACTGGTTTGATTCCATATCCAGCTTCAGATAGTTTAAAATGAGACGTTAATGGAAAGCCGCGGGCGTCTAAGACTCGTGTGTGCGTGAGCTGCATGCACCGAGGCGATCAAAGTGTACGGAACAGCATGGGAGCTGCGGGTCTTTCTTAGGTGACCAGCAGCTTCCTGGATGAAGCCTCCATCTGCCTGTGGGAGCTGTGAGGCAGCCAAGGCCAGGAGAGAGCGGGTCTGTTCAGACGCCTTGATAGTGGCTTCAAATGAACTCCGGAGGAGTCCGGAGTTGGTTTCAAGACATCTGCTGTTGCTTTGTGCTCCTCACAGTCAGGCGTCTAGAGAACGGTTTACACATCTAAACTGTGGAAGATGGGGATACGCCGCAATCCTCCCGTCGATATTTATCTGTTACTATGATCATTTTAATGCTCAACAGCATGCAGTTTATGCAAAACATAGAAGTGACTCAGTCATTGACGGAGCAAGAGTGGTGGGGGGCCAAAGACAGATACTGGTGTAACTACCAGTAGGGCTGGACTATATGACGATATTTATCGTCAAAAGGATATAAAATGATTATCCTAGATATTTTTCTATATCGATTATATCGTGATACACGCTAGGCTTCTATATATCTCCATTTTCTCTATAATTTCACTTAAAACCGTTGTGTTCATTTGTCATTGTTTTGTGTTGTTAATTGATTTCGAATAATAAATATATACATACATTTTCATGAAGCAAGCTTTGCCCACTCCCATGTTGATAAGAGTATTAAGTACTTAACAAATCTCCCTTTAAGGTACATTTTGAACCGATAAAAAAGTGCGATTTATTTGCGATTAATCGCGATTAACTATGGACAATCATGATATTAATCCCGATTTAAATATTTTAATCGATTGATAGCCCTACAGAAAAACAAATCAAATGGTCCCAACTAATGTTGACTTGTCAGAAAGAACGCTAAATAACACTCTAAAGTTAAGAAAAATGTACATGGCCATTTTCAAAGGGGTCTCTTGACCTCTGACCTCAAAAACTGTATCCTATTAGATAAAACAGATGTTGAAAAAACTGCATCATTTGCAAAATGTAATAAATCGCAATATATCTTATCGCAATACTCAGCATATCACAAAATGTTTAAAATCACAATAAGATCGTATCCTGACTCAAGTATCGTGATAGTATCGTATCATGGGGCCTCTGGTGATCCCCACCCCTAACTGGCACCACCAGTGCTAGTAATGTGCTAATATCCACACTACGTTACGACAAAGTTACACAGCAGCTGGTATTCAGGTCCTCTAGTGTGCAACATGTCACAGAATGCCATTAAAAGCACATTAACAAGCCTGCCCTCTCTGCTGCTTAATAACTTTGACTTTAATGCTGGATGGAGAGGTCAGTGTGGTGCACTGCTCTGCCTCTGGCTCCAGTCGAAGCCGAAGTCGCCTTTGAGTGCGAACAGGGGTCAATTTCCGCGCCCTCTATCCATTACATCATTAATGGCCAAAATGCAAAACTGAGACCTAATCAGTGGTTTGGGGCCTCTGCCTACCCGTGGGAATACTTTACTTACAGTCCTCGTCTGGCAAGGAAGGTGAGAATGACCTCTAACCCGGTTCGTAACTCTAGAAATATGGCCTGAGGTCTGGACAGTCTGGCAGCGGTAAGAGTATCCCTGATTATCTGCAGCTAGTGATAGACACCTCTGCCGTTTTACGTATCATTCCCCTTGAGTTTCAATTAATCACCCTCAGGCACACGGTGCAGGTGCACGAGGGAGGGTGGGGGTTGCAATCTGGTGACTTCATCGGCTTCTCAATCTGTGCAAGTATGATTTGCGATGATAGTAAATGATATCATGATGAGCATTATATTGAATTCCAATGTCTCTCCACTCAGACAGTCAACAAAGGATTGGTGGTCTGAATTATTAATAAATGCAAACTATTCATGCCAACTACTGTTCTTAATTGTTTTCCGAACAAATATTTGCAAACAGATGGTTGGATAATGGATTTTATACAACATTGATAATAATAACCTCGGAGTCGTGCGACAGATGGAGGGATGAAATGTACTGAAATACCACACATTAAATTTAGAAAGGGGAAAACTAAATTTGTAGTGTTTTATGGGGGTTTTAACATAAATAGACCATAATTTGATCAAGACTGCTTGGCTGAAGCACATTGCACGTACATCAGCAAACAGATAAACAATGAGACGTAGCTTTTGTTTCATACATCATATTCATAGTTTATTTAGTCTTGTTGGCAGTACTTAGTTTAGTTAACTTCTGTATAGTTACACTTTAGTTTGTCTTTAGAGGAGTCATTTTAATTTCTTTGAGTTAGCAGTGCTGAGCAGAGTGATGCGCAAATTGTGCCGCCCCTTATGCAGAACTCTTAAAGAGGACCTATTATGCTTATTTTCAGGTTCATACTTGTATTTTGGGTTCCTACTAGAACATGTTTACATGATTTAATGTTCAAAAAACGCTTTAGTTTTCTGATACCGGCTGTGCTGCCGCACCTCTTTTTACCCTCTGTCTGAAACGCTCTGTTTGAGCTCCTGCCCCGCCCTCCCGAAAAGTCTGCTCTGATTGGTCAGCTGGCCCACTCTGTTGTGATTGGTCAACCGAACCAAACTTTTTGGACCCTGCTCCAGCTCCGCTCTAACTAGCTTTGTTTGAGGGTGTGCCAAACTAGCCGCTAGGCAGGTAATGTGTTACTTGATGATGTTACCGCGTGTTACTTGATGACATCACCACGTTACGGAAGAAAAGGCGGAGCTTCAAGCAAGGCGTTTCAGGCAGTTCAGGAGCAGAGCTTCTCCCTTTGGTGTGAACTTGGGGCTTTGTTTTACATGCATAAAAAAATATATAACACACTAAAGGAAAGGGGAAAAGCACAAAAACATAATAGGTCTTCTTTAAATACAGAAAGTGGCCAATCAGAATGGACCAAGTGCCTGCATCAGGGAGGGCGGGGGGGTTAAGATTTCTATCTTAGATATTTTGTTTACTTTATTCCCGGGTTGGGTACTAGCTCTTGCTAGCAGAACTTTCTCCATGAATGCAAAGATTCAAGGCCCACATTATTTGGAAAACATTCTCAGTCTCAAATTTTTTTTCACAAGTCTTACCTGCGTGACCTTGTCGGTGACATTGTGCGTGCGGTCTTTGACCTTTGGGGCGATGATAGTTTTCTCAGAGGACGGAGGGGAGGGGCACTTCTTCTCATTGTTGGCCTCAGAGAAGTTGAGCGTGATGAGGGGAATCTTGTTGATGGTGCTATACCTGTTGAGGTTGGAGTCGGAGGTGGAGCCCAGCAGGCTGGATCTGATCTGGCTGAGGGGCCCTGAAAGAGAGAGCGACAGAGGGAGAACGTCGTCATTAAAAGCTGCCACATCTTGTACTACAGTTGGGCTATTATTGATCTTGGCGTTCTGAATCGTGGTCATCAGAGAACAGTCTAGTTCTCTAGTGATTGTTGTGATATGGGTAGTGAGCATGGGGGTGGCCCTTACTCTTGGAGTGAGTTCAACCACAACACAACACGGAGAATACAACAGATACTGAAATCTAAACTCTACAGCCTCTGATTGACCTGGTCTAGGGTGAACAGGCCTTTCAAGGTTTCTCATTAAAAGATAATGAAGAACACTGTTGGTGAAAGAAAGGAATGATTCAATGCACAATCAAAGAATGCAACTTCACACAGTTAGTCAAACATCTATCTGTCTGATGAGGTCTGTTGAATAAACTAGAGTTGGGTACCGAACTCTGTACGTTTAAAGGTACAACTGAATAGCGTCGGTACATTGAGTACCGATTCACGTTAAATCAATATGTACAAAAATTCAGGACCTGAGAGCGTATCTGGGTGAGATGTGCGTGACGGCTACCTCGCTGAACTGCAGTGGCTCGCACACGTATGGTGTCCACACAGACACAGCCCTTTCTTTCTAAATAAAGTTTGCCTAAGTTTTGGCGAACTTAACTTATTAGCATTTTTTATGTTATAGCTTACGTGGAATTTCTGCTATGACTACTGTCTTTACACAATTTAAAGCTGGTACTCCACTAATTTAGTGCAAGTCACTACATTCTCTATTTCTATCTGTGTACAGTGAATATCTTTGTGTCATCTATCTCTGTACAGTGATTATCTTTGTTTCATCTATCTCTGTACGGTGAATATCTTTGTTTCATCTATCTCTGTACAGTGAATATCTTTGTTTCATCTATCTCTGTACAGTGAATATCGTAGTTTTATCTATCTTTGTACAGAGAATATATTTGTGTCATCTATCTCTGTACAGTGAATATCTTTGTTTCATCTATCTCTGTACAGTGAATATCTTTGTTTCATCTATCTCTGTACAGTGAATATATTTGTGTCATCTATCTCTGTACAGTGAATATCTTTGTCATCTATCTCTGTACAGTGAATATCTTAGTTTTATCTATCTCTGTACAGTGAAAATCTTTGTGTCATCTATCTCTGTACAGTGAATATCTTTGTCATCTATCTTTGTACAGTGAATATCTTTGTTTTATCTATCTCTGTACAGTGAATATCTGTGCTGTTATCTTTTGTACAGTGAATATCTTTGTTTTATCTATCTCTGTACACTAAATATCTGTGTGGTTTATCTTTTGTCACAAAGATATTCACTGTACAGAGATAGATGACACAAAGATATTCACTGTACAGAGATATATGACACAAATATGAATATATCTTTGTGTTTTTATGCAAATAACCACTACAGATGGCAATAACAAAGTACAGTACAGTACTGTGTAGGCTACAGTATTCCATTTTTGTTATACAGAATTGAAATGTGAACGGTACCCAACCCTAGAATTAACAAAGTGTTCCCTCGTCTACCAAACAATGTTTTCTACAAGTTCACAGCAAAATAAAAACTGACTTTCAGAAATCAACTCCCTGCCTTCTTGTGAAAGCATTCAACAATATGTGACAGCACTACACACACCGACACGTGACCCAATGAGAGTGATAAAAAGTGAAAAAGAGAGCATTGCTGATTTAGCCCAGTGAGCCAGCAGAGGAAGGTTGCACTATGTTCCCTCCCTTTTCACACATAGTACAGTACAGTGATTGAGAGTCAAGGACAGAGAAACAGACAGCGGAGGATGAGAGATTGCATGCACAGCTTCAATACATGCCACAGTAAGGATACATCATCGCAGTCATGAAAAATAACTTCGAAAGGAAAAGCTGAAGCCATACCCCCAGCCATCCAGGAGCGAGATACTAGCAAACCAGGAGAGAGAAGAAATAGGTGGTAAAGGGGAGAGTGGGGATATGGAGGGGTCGTTGGATCGCAGTAGCCATGGGTACAAACAATATCAGATTATAGCATTTATCAGGGAACGTTGGCAGCTCTGTGAGTAAACCTTTATAGAAAAAGTGATATTAAAAAACATCAACATTGGGCAGTTATGCTTTAATTTGGGGAATTTGATACTAAACACAACTAAACATTAGTGCATCAAGTCATAGTCTGTCAGCAAGGTAACGCCATCATCAATAACCATAATTTATAAATGGTAAATTGATAATTAATTAAACAATGTTAATAGTTATTTTACTGTCAACAAACAAAGAAATGATAATTAATAATGTTTGCTAATTATTAGTAATGCAATAATTTCTGTTAATTTATCATTAGTTTTTGTAATATGAAATAATTACTTTTTCTATATTGTATCATAGCTAATAGGAGACGATAACAATTACAGTCTGAATACATTAGTAAAGTATGTATTATCAGTTTATTGTTGCACACATTTGCACCATTTCATATACTACTTTAAGTATTTGTTGGTGATTACCAAATGAGTTGTACAACTTTAAGAAACCGTTTGTTAAAACATCTATAAACATTACATAGATAGATGGACCAGATATTTGTAACACTATTTTAATGGTTAACATACCAATTATTAAACATTAACAAAGTCTTAGAAATATCTATAAACATTACATCGATTGAAATTTGTAACACTTTGTTATTGGTTAATAATTGGTTTGTTAACAATTAACAAAGTGTTAGAAATATCTGTAAACATTACATAGACATTTGTAATGGTTTGTTAACCATTAACAAAATGTTACAAATATCTATATGTAATATTTATAGTTGTTTTACAAACTATTTATTTAAGGTTGACAAATTTTGTAATCATTAACAGATACTTATAATAATATATGTAATGACATAAATTAAAGCATTACTATTAATCAGTAAACATAATTAATTATAATTTTGCTGTTTGTCAACAGTAAAATAACTATTAACTAAGTTTGATTAACTATCAATTCACCATTTTTAAATGATGGTTATTTTAAGTGTTACCTAATGTTGTGAAATGCATGCAGCATCAGCACTGCTACAGGTCAATTGCTATCTAAATTATTACGTGAAAAGGACAAGGGTGAGCATATAGGATTCAAATGGAAACACAGTCAGGTTTCTCTTCATTCACTAAGACATCATGGCAACAAGGCACCAGAGGTCAAAGACAGTGGGAGGAGGTATCGTCTTGTAAAGCTTCATTGATTTTCTTCAATGAACAAAAGCGTGAGAGAGAGATGTAATGTGTTGCTTCATGCAAGCGCGTGCAGAGGTCAGTGTGTGTTTTTTTGAACCGAGCTTTCCCCTGGGCGACTGGCTTGGGATCGGCGGGTCATGTGCACTGAGACTGAGTCATTTAGTGCCGTGCCAGTGTTTCGAGGCGTAGAAACACAGTCCACCGAGGCATTTGCATTCAAAATGAACCTCATGTCATGTGGGGAAACTCATGCAACAAGCAGGGTTTTGTGCAGTATCCAATAACAGCTCGAGATGCAGTGGGCTGCTGTTTGTTACCTTTAATATTGCGACCATTGTCTGCAACACGCCGTTGGAGGAGAGAGAAGAAGGGGAGGTGAGAGAGGAATTTTCTGGTGCTTCTATGATGACAAATGGGGGCTGGCATCAAACCCCCGCTACTGTCCCCATGAACAATTCATTACTGTGAAGTAGACATATTACTGTGTCAGCCACTGGGAGCTATTTGAATGAGGATTGTGGATAAGGGGATGGGGGTAGACGGATCGGCCTGGAGGAAATGGCCAGTCTGGGGCATTCTTACCCTCATCCAAATGAGGGCCAAAAGGCTAATGAGAATCAAGGGAAGATCAATAGCACACAGTGTAGATGGTGACACACTATAATACTGATTAAGAGACGCCACATCTTCAATCTCCTATTTTGGGGCCACAGTGGTAATTAATATAGCTAAATTATAGTCAATGTTTGTCATAAGTGATGAATTCCCTCATAAGTCCCTTAATGTCAAATACAACATTGTTATTAGCTGACATCACTGGGCAAAGAGTGTTTTTGTTAGAGCCGTGGTCACCAACCACGCACTGTCAAGGGTCAAAATGTACTTTTTAAAACTTCGTTTTTTTTAAAGATCGCCTCTGTCTCTCTCATTTTAAAAGTTTAAAGGAATACTTCACTGTGTCAATGATCATTTGTATATCATTTACTCACCCCGTGTTACCTTGAATTCTTCAGGAAAACTTTGTTTTTCTTGCATGCCTTCGCAGTGAAGGTAAAATCAAAAAACGGAGAAATTCTTGATGAATTGAAGTAAATGGGGGCAGCATTTAACAACAGCAAAAGTATATCAAAACATTTGTTTACAAACTGTCACACAACTGGTGCAGTAAAATCCAAGTGTCATTTATCCAGTCGTATGCTCACTACTTCGCAAACACATGCATCTTTGCTAAAACCTTACTATTTAAAACACTTCGTACTCGTTTGGACGAGTAACGCACGAGTATGAGACTGTTTATGCGGAAGTGTTTTAAATAGTAAGGTGTTTGGGAAGTAGTGAGCATACGACTGGATAAATGAGACTTGGATTATACTGCACCAGTTGCGTAAGAGTTTATAAACGGATGTTTTCCCATTTACTTCAATTCATCAAGGCTTTACTCCGTTTTTTGGTTCGCCATTCTCCGCGGAGGCATGCAAGAAAAACAAAGTTTTCTTCAAGAATTCAAGGTAACATGTGGTGAGTAACTGATACACAAATTATGATTTTGGGGGGTGAAGTATTCCTTTAACTACCCGAAAAGTCCATTTTCAGTGTATGTGCACTGGATGCTTTCAACAATTGACCCATCCCTAGAATGGGCACTGTCCAATCCTACATTAGCAACCGTAACCAAAGGTGGGCGTAGGATGAATTGGCTTTCAAACTAGTTGTGATGTCACAAAAGACGCTTTCCAGTGTACATCAGAGGCATAGTAGAGCATGAGATTCCTACCTTCACTGGCGTGTCTGTCCCTGAACGCCATCTTGGAGTTGCACCCAAATCCTTCCATGTCGTGTACGGAGGAGGCTCTGCGAATACTGCACATGCTCTCTCTGGAGGCGGTTGGAGTGAGGCCCGGGATTGACGGAGCTGCGGTGAGCGTGTCCTCTTTGCTCGGGTGTTGGGTCTGGGTGACGGTCTGGTCCGGGTACGTCCGGTCCCAGGGGCCCTTGGGCGACGAGTGGTCCAAAGGCCCGGACACGGGGGTCGAGCAGTGGCTGGGGCCGATGAGGGCGCGGGTGTCGTTGGCGTAGGAGGGGCTGCAGCTCTCGCGGGTGGTGGGGAGCTGGTAGTCTCGCGTCGCCACCGACCCGTCGCTGTGGCGGGGGGAGTCCACCATGACGGCGTCGGGGTCTTCCTGGGGCAGGGACTGCTTGCTGATGCCCAGGTGAGGTAAGGCCGGGAAACGGAAACGAAAGAATCTCCCTTTCCCTGACAGAGAAGAGAGCAACAAGTCTTAATACTCCATACGCACAATTTATGGTGACCAATAACACTGAGTGAGCGCCTAAGGGCATAAATCTAAGTCACTTAGTTATGGTGATGTGATTTGACAGCATAAAAACAGTGTATGGTGTTTTTTAATGAGCCAGTGGGATCGACATGACCCCCAACGACCTTGTGTTGTGTTTTCACGCCGTGTTTGCAGCACATCTCGCTCGCAGTCTTCAATATCCCCGCTGATATCTTCGTACTTGTTTGCCAATAGCGCTGAGAAACCTGCCAATGCAGCTATCTTAAAAAGACCCTGGCAGATCAAAAGAAATGCCCGTTCTGCCTCAGGCACCAGTTCAATCTTCGATATCCTTCAATTATTCATGGAGGAGGACATTTGGTGAAATATTATAATGCCGGTAGTGCGTTGACGAGGATTATGCGCAAGGATTTTAATGAGTGATTGATAGCTCCTGGGGAGATGAAAGAGTGATATTTTGGGTGCTTGCTGCCATGACAGCAGGTAGTTCTGAGGGGAAAGTGAAGAAACACAAGAAGTTTAGTGTAAATTGAGGATATGCTACACACACCCACGAACACATCATTCACAAGTAGGCCCTTTTAGTTGCATCTAACAATAAATGCAAACATATCATGAGAGACAGTCACACTCGCAGGATTCCACATATGGACCGCAATCAGTGGCCTGCGTGTTGTGAATCATTTAGTCGCCTGAACATATGCCATACATATCAGAGCGCTGTCTCGGTGCCATGGCGCACAGTGAAAACCCTTCATAAAAGCATTAAAAGAAGAACAGGATGCGCACACCTGCATTTATGAAAACAACCATTTTACTCATCCAGAGACACAATAGGTGGTAGAATAGAACATAAAGCAGCATGCATCTATATCTTCCTCATTGCTCCTTCTATTCGGGTGAGACAGAGAGGGAGGGGAGAGAAAGAAAGTAATTTACAGACACAATGCTCTGTCTTGTTTGAATTAAAGGGGACATATCATGAAAAACTCACTTTTTAATGCTTGTACACATACATTAGGTTATCTACCAACCCACAAACTGTGAAATAAGACAACCCAGTCAGTTTTTTTGTGGGCTGCCTGGATCAGAAAACATGTGATTCAACAAGCCAATCAGATTTGGCTCCCCTTCCTATGTCACATGCAGACTCATTAGAATATACCGCCCACAGCTTGAGAAATACCGTTAAAAACTATATATAAGAAGTGTACGTAGTCACGGTTATGTCACCCATTGGTTTCTGGAGTACAGTTTCAAAGCCTTGAGTTTTGCAATTTGGCTGTCGCCATCTTGGTTTCTGACCATCAGCATTTTGGTTTTTGACCATCAGCATTTTGGTTTTTGGTCGTCATCATCTTGTTTTTTTGGAACCAGTAGTCACATGAGAAAATGGAGCTAAGTACAACCGAACGCTAAATAAGACATTTTTATTTCATATTTTTCTCGCTAGCCAATCAGAGCAGACTGGGCTTTTTTGGGAGGGGGTCTTAAAGAGACAGGCGCTAAAATGGAGTGTTTCAGACAGATGGTGAGTACAGGTATATTCAGACAAGACAGTATGAGAAAAAATAATGCGTTTTTTTAACATTAAAGCATGTAAACATGTTCTAGTAGAAACTCAAAATACAAGTATGAATCTGAAAATGAGAGTGATATGTCTCCTTTAAATCTCTAGCCAGATGTTGATGATGCAGGAAATGATAATTTCCATTTAATTGGTGATTCAGAGCTTGATCTGTGCTCAAATCTACAGCGCAGTAGGACCAAACAAGTCATTCATCTTAATGAAGATGAAAGTTGAATTCTCGGTTCGGCTAATGAAAACAAAGTTGTGTTTCATCTGAGCTCGGTGCAGTGAGGCAGATAAGACCACTGATCAAAAATACCATCAGTCTGAAGCTGATCCCAACCCAGCAAACCCAATTTATATTCCAAAGAGTCTGCACAACACAGCAAAACCTTGTTTTAGTGGGGCTGTCTCGAACACTTCTCCCACCAAAGGAAAATTGTCTTGCAGTCGCACCGCTGCAATACAACAATGACATTTTTTTTCTCCAATTAATCGTGCTCTAACTCTAGCATTTCACATTTCCGACGGTTTGATTTAAACACGGTTATAATGACATCGTAACAAAGTAATGAATGGTAGCTCAGGAGCATTCACGTGCTCAGAGCTGTTTCTAATTACTGCGCCTATAATAGGATAAACATATACGCCACAAATCTTTTAATTAGCTCATAATTCAGTCATGGCGTGTATGCGGCTATATTTAATAGTGATATCAAAAGGGCTGAAATCTCTGAGTGCTGCTACTCTCCCTCTCCAACACTCAAGTCTTTCCCTGCAAAAACTCACCAGCTGCTTTACACAACCAACGGACGTACAGTGGCCCCTGTTGCTATGATACCGGATAGTAATATTTGCATTGAATATTAATTGGGCCCTCGGATCCACATGTCGGGGAGTGAGATGTCTTTCTGTAATGCGAGTGTGATTCAGATGTCAGGGAGAAGTAGAAAGGGAACAATAAAGCTTCACGCTTTGGTAAAAGCGGGACAGAGACGGCTTTGTGTCCGTCTCCTGTTCTTGTGATTTTAAATGAATAAAAAAACAGTAGTGCAGTTAATGCGCTTACTAAGTGATTTGCATGCAGTGGTCTTTTACCTGGGCTCCCAGTCCTCCTATTACTCACCAGCTCTAGAGAATAACATGGGTAATTCTGCTCTGTCCTCACGTTGCCCCACATTCATTTATAGAGAGAGAAGAAGTCTGATTGCAATGAGCCTGAGTTAGTATTTTATGGCATGTTACTAGGGCTGTCAATCAATTAAAATATTTAAGCCGCGATTAATCGCATGATTGTCCATAGTTAATCAGCACATTTTTTAGCTGCTTTATGCAAATGTATGTATATATTTATTATTGGAAATCAATTAACAAGATTTGCACACTCCCATGTTGATAAGAGTATTAAATACTTGATATCGCTGTCTTCAAAGCCACCAGACTCCATTCACAAAAACAGTCATTTTACCTCTCAGAACATTGGAGCTGCTGGTCTGCTTTGTTTGTGTTATTGTGTGACTTTCGGATCCGAACTAACGTGCCGTCCACAGCAGTACATTTCCTTAACTTCCTGCCGGTACTCCTCTCCAAACTGGGAGCATGCCGACCACCATCCAAGTTACTGTATGTAACGTTAATACACTGACTATAAAGATGTATATATACTGTATATGTAGCAGCGACATCATCCAGAAACCTACGTCAAGTCACGTGGGAAAATGTATTTAGTACGGCTTGGGAAAAAAAGCATTTTGACTCTAAAACATACGTACTTTGACCAAATTTAGAGTGTTCGGAAGAGCGTGGGTTTGCTCCGGGTGCTCCTGTTTCCTCTCACAGTTCAAAGACATGCAGGTTAGGTTAATTGTTGACTCTAAATTGCCAGTACGTGAATGGTTGTCTGTCTCTATGTGATAGTTTGGCGACCTGTCCAGGGTGTACCCCGCCTTCATCCAATGTCAGCTGGGACTCGGCTCCCTCGCGACCCTGAACAGTATAAGCAGTTACAGATAATGGATGGATGGACTGTTTGGATTTGACTCCATAAAGAACACCACTGGGAAGCCACAGAATGATAAATGATAAGAAAAAAAAATGACAGACCCGCCCTTTAAATGCCATTTATCTTTTGAGTATGTGTGTGTAATTAATGGATCCGTGGAAGAGGGGGAATCCAAGATGGTGGCAGAACGGATGGATCGTCCCTGAGCGGCAATGGCAAAAATCGATAAGCAGCGCCGAAATGCATGGCTGCTCAGTCCCTGGAGGGAGTCTGGATAATGCACCACATGGATCATCACCTCGCACCATCTAAAAAGGCAGCTGCTCTTGCACATACTTGGAATAGTAACACCACGGGTTTCATTGAGTTTACATCTGTAGCAGTCTGTTCATCTGTGATGTTTCTCTTAAATTATGCAGTTATTCATATCTGGTGACCTCTGTCCATCTGCTAGTTTAAAAAAAAAATACAAGGTCTCTAGAGCTAACTGATGAAATGAGGCCGAGAAATACCGACTCCCTGCGGCGGCAGAGGTTACGTGTAGGCAGTAAAAAAGTGTCCGGAGCTGAGACTCCACCTTGTAAACATATCTAGACCTCAGCACTAGAGTTGCAGGGACGCCCACTTAGATATTCACATGAATAGACTTTAATTCATAGAGGCCGGCTCCATCAGGGATTGCCCTTGTGCTCAGGCGGAGCAATTAGCTCCCACAGAAGAGTGAAAGAGGGAGGCCTTATCAGTGACACGCCTGCACACACTCACTCACAAATTGAAAAGCTTATACGCATGGCTTCGCCGCGGAAGGAGTGTACACAGCTTATATATACACAACACACGCATCCCCAGTCTTTCCACAACACCCCCCCATGAGGCAACGCAGCCTGTTAGGGGGGCCTCATCCAATTACAGTCATCTAGAGGTGACCCCTGGTCCGCCGTGCTGCCGCTTTATATGTCACCGACAGAGAGTTGGAGCAAGAGAGAGGAAGGCATCAAGAACATGTTGGAGAGCACCGCGGGGGAATGGCATTATGCACTCTTACAGCGACAGCTCTGGGAGGAGAGCTCTCCAGCGCTGCTCCAGTGGTTCATCAGGCCATCCTGGCAGGCTAGGAGCTATAATTGGGCCAGACCTTTGAGATGATGGCAGGCTAACACATCAGTGTCGGCTAAACGTTGGTGTCAACATGCCAAAGGAGCTGTCTAGTAAGGGGATTTCCTGCAGAGTGCACTGCTCCGGATTTTAGCATTATGCTGCAGAGGCAAGATGCTAAACAAATGTATCCAGTAGTTAACATTAAAGGCGCAGTGTGTGTAGGATTTGGCGCCGTCTAGCGGTGTGGTTGCAGATTGCAACCAACGGAAACTTTTCCCGTGTGCCAAGCGAAAACGTGAATGGCCCTATCTAGTAGGGCCGGGACGATACGCCTATCTCCCGATTCAATACTATCATCATACTTGGGTGCTGATTCTGTATGTATTGCGATTTTTAAGTATCGCGATTCAATATTAGGATTTATTGCGAATTTTGTATACTTTTTTAACATGAGACCATGGGAAAAAGTTGAATGATACACGTCTAGGGGCTTTTACTTTGAAAAATATCTAAACTGATACAGTGAAAATGATTGATTTTCAGCATGTATGTAGTCAGAGATGTCCTGAAGTCAAATATATCAGTCATTGTCTGGATTAATTTGTTAAATTTTTTTACCGCAATACGATAACGTTTCCTGTCAATGACAACGGCTCATCCTAAAGTAATGAAAACACAACGATTCATATAATTAGGTGATTATACACTAAAGTAAACATAATAATATTATATTCCATGTTTGCCCTCTAAATGCTACACACTGTTCCTTTAATGTTTGGGTCACGTAAAAAAAAAAAAAAAAAGGCACAAATTGATGTGGATGTTGGAAAAGGTTACAACTAAAAGGTCACGAGTGAATGTTACATTCTTGTTCTTCCTCCTTGCTCTTCCAGTCTTATCATGTGACGCCTTCTTTCTTCACATGTGAGAACTCTATATTTACAACATGGTACCAACAAGGGAATAAAAGCTTCCACCAAATGTCATGTTATCTCCCCGGCCGTCTTTGGTCTTTACTCACGTTGCTCAGCTTTGGGTGGCGAGGTGTGGTTGAGTCTCTCCAGCGAGTCGCTGCTGCCTTCATCCAGGATGTAATCGAAGTTGAGGATGAACATCATGACCACGCCCTCCTCGTTCTTCACAGGGATGATATGGGTGGCGCACAAGAAGTTTGAACCTAACCAACAGGAAATGAAGGTTAGAAAAGGGTAATAAACTTTTATGTTCCGTGTTTGATGGACCATCACTTGTACAATCCTGAAATGATGAGCCCCATCAATCTAAAAGGAAGAATTATTTTCTGTGGAAAACAAAATGATAAAAGACTCACAGAAGAGCTTTTCAGATACGGTACAGCTTCAGCTTTCCATTAACACACTGACATTCAAACATCTTATTCCAGATAAAGCTGTGTGTGCAGAAAGCCCTGGCAGAGAGATGAGGGTGAAAAGGTCAAGAGGTCCACTGAGAGCAAAGCCTCTGGAGCTGAATGATTTCATGTATCCAGACACGCTGCCGGGTACTGCATCAGTCAAATACGGAGGAAACATCCATTCTCCTCACGTTAACATTAATGCCTTATCCAATTACATCCATACTGTATCCCCCTGATGACATACAAGGTCATCACAATGTAACACAAATAAAACACACAATGTATGCTTAGCATGCATTTCCCAAAAATATATGCTTTTCCTCAAAGCCACCAGACTCCAGTCAGAAAACAGTAATTTTAACTCGCTGATCATCAGAAGACACTTTTAACAAAATAAAACTCATCCAAACCATCTTGGTTAGTCTTTCCACAGTTCCAACAATCACCAA
Organism: Sebastes fasciatus; assembly: GCF_043250625.1. Lineage (NCBI taxonomy): Eukaryota > Metazoa > Chordata > Actinopteri > Perciformes > Sebastidae > Sebastes > Sebastes fasciatus. The sequence continues at coordinate 9,635,288 of NC_133818.1, read as the reverse complement.
CACTGGTCTGGTCAAAATAAATCCTTTTTTCACAGAGTTAGATGCGAAAAGAAACAGCTGTTGTCTTCTGTTGGCTTCTCGAAGCCACCAGACTACATTGACAGAAACAGTAATTTTACCTCTCTGATCATTGTAAAACACACTTCAAAAAAACATCTTTTAAGTCTTTCCACTGTTCCAACAATCAACTCTTAATTCGAGGGCTGTCCTCGACTAAAGAAATTGTTACACTTACACGATTTTGTCAACTAATCGATTAGTTGATTTAACCGACAGATCTGTAAAGCGGAGTTTCTCCACGAAGAATCACACAAAAGCACAACTTTAAATCTTGTGTTTACACGAGATGTGCTCATAAGTTTCTTGGAAAGCATGGAAAAAGCATAAAAAAATGAATAATCAACAAAGAAATCTTAGTCGACTAAGACCAAAAACGACTGATTAGTCGACTAATCGACAAAGAGGAGGCAGCTTTACTTAATTTACAGAGTTAGATGTGAAAAGAAACAGCCGTTTTATGTGCTCCTGCATTGACAGAAACAGTCATTGTACCTTGCTGATCATTGTAAACTGTAAACCACTGTTCCAACAATCACCAACTCTAGTTTGGTTGAAATAAAGCCTTAATTCACAGAGTTTGATGTGAAAAGAAACAACCATTATATGCGCTCCTCAAAGCCACCAGACTCCATTGACAAAAACAGTCATTTTACCTCACAATCGTCGTAAAACATATTCCATTCAAGTCGATAAACACTAAATAAAACTCAACAAAACCATCTTGGTTAGTCTTTCCACTGTTCCAATAATCAGAAACTCTGATTTAAGAGTTTGAAAGAGAGACTGAATAAGTAACAGATATAAAAAAGCAGCAACATTTCATAATTTTGACTCTGTTTTCTGGCACGTTATTGACGCCGAATGTGACAAACCAGAAAAAAACACTCATCTACTGGCAATGGGAAAGCCAGGTGTTAAAAAAAAACGCACTAATTTTGGTTATAAATGTTCTCATGGAAATTGCTCTCAGTTCTTAAACCCCAATTATTAGAATTGCCCATGGCTCCGCAATGGGAGGTAAATTTAATGCGACCCTGCTCGCTGCTAATGCCTCATGACTAAGTGTTCCTAATTTATCAGACGGAGAGGAAACAGAGATGGTGCACTCTTTTTACCGACTGTCTTTTCTTAGCTTCAAATTCAGAAAATTAAGATGTTTTGCCTGACTTTAATAATACATGTTTAACAGTGGTGTCTAGATGGGATGTACAGAAGCTACTGGTGTATAAAATGAAAATGTATATGAAGTTCTAAATAATGAACATGGACATCTCTGGAAGATGCTCTCCCTCACATTAGGCTCTTAGTCCTGCTGTCACCAGGAGGCTATTTATAGCGCACCCAGCAGGCACCCAGCCCACAGCATTTCTTTTCTGGGGGAACACAAAGACGCAGACACACTGATGCTGCTGCTGCTGATGCACACTGCAAATCCGACTCTACTCGCAAATGTGTGTGCACTTGCGAATATGAATGTCTCACTGCCACACACACAGAGAGAAATAATTGCGGGATAGCAGTCTTCGGTCATTTTCTCGTATTGTATTGTCAGGCGCCGAAATCTTATGGTGCAGCAAACTGCTTCGCTAGACTAGGGTGTTTGATTTATGTATTGGGGAGCCCTGATTCTGCTGGGCTAAGCAGTAACCTGCCCCTAATAGTACATCAGTGTCAGCGTGAGTGGACGGAGCCATTCATTTCAGTCAGAGGGAGTGAAAGGGGGGAAGAGATATCACGGCTCCTCTGCCTTCAGTGACGACATGCAAAGGAAGTCCCTACTCCAAGTGGTGGTGTTTCTCCTTTCAGGAATAGTCTTGATACTGAAGTTAAAGGAAATACTGGCACATACAGGGTTTAAGGTCTTATCAGTACAGGTTAGTGGATTTAAAGCTGGGGGAGGCAATTTATTTTTGGTGTTACTGGGCAAAAATTACAGCATATTGTAATTCAAGTGGTACCACAGGGTTGGCAGTTTTCTGGAAAAGTAAAAACAAGAAGCCAGAATTTGGAAACACAGCGCTCTCCTCTGTCTGTCCTAAGCCCCTCCCACCAGACGAGCGGGGGGACGAACATGCACAAGCTTCGTACAGTAACTCGAGCTGTCAAAGTTAACGTGATAATAACGCGTTAACGCGAATTCGTTTTAACGGCACTAATTTCTTTAACGCTTTAACGCAACTTGTACATTTTTAGGTTGTATCGGGCTCAGTTTTAACCCTCTGAGACCCACAATAGACCTGTTTTGTCTTTTTTTAGGGGGGTACAGGGTGTCTTTAGGGGGAGATAGCAGGTCAACAGTAGATGTCACATAGAAGGGGTGTATGTCACCTGAAAGCTGGGAACTTGAAGATTACTTGTAAGAGACTTGTATTTCACTAAAACAGTCCTTGTAAGTAATAAAACAAAATCCTTAACTTTTATGTCAGCCTCTCATCTGCAGCCAATTTGTTGATATGAAAGTATAAACTGTTTTATCTCCACAACAAGCAGCAACGACTCTTATTTGAAATCCTGACGCTTCACTTTGTTTGCTAATCAAAATTAAAATTGGTATCCATGGAAACAAGGGAGCACTGTAGAGAGAAATGCAAACTCCCTGTGCCAAGTTGGATAGCAGTTTGTCTCCAGCACAAAGAAACTTCAATTTCTTCTTTATTCTGCCGACATTTCCCTTTAAAAATGGCCACAAACTTCACATTACAAGTGCGTAAATACTCAATAGAAGACGAAACAACAAATAAAGTGTGTGCACCATGATACTGCAGCATCAGAGACAAAAGCTTCGGCTAAAGAGGATCAATTCATAATGATTGAATGTCTCCCTGTGGATGGATTTAATAGCTGCGCGTGCACATGAACAACAAAACAAATTCCTAGAGAAATTTGCACAAACACTAGCTTGCACATCATTCACAAAAACACACAAAAACACAGGTCCAATACACGCACGTACAGTAAATTTATACACACTCACTACCGAGTGGTTGGTGTAACCCCGGCGTGCCTCAGGAGGGGACGTAACCCCAGCTTTGTAAAGCAATCTGTGTGCGTGTGCACGGGGGCCTGCTCTAAAAATAAGCCGCTTGGAAACCATAGGCATTTATAATTCATAGGAGCTAAGTATTATGTTCTAGAAAGCATAATGGTTGGACTTGTTGAGGCAATAGAAGAATGAGAGGAGGCTGTGCGAGAGAGAGACGGGGATGGTAGATACATGTGATAAATATGGTCCGAAAGTTGCATTGAACATATACCAGAATTCCACCAATAAGCTGTTTTTGTTTATCATAATCAATGTTTTGTTTGTGCATGTGCTGCTTTTTTCATGTCACATTGTTTTGGAACAAAGCAGGAAAGTGCAAGTGTGTCTCAAATGTACAGGGATGGGGTCAGGTACCCGACGGGTGACCCGCGAAAAAGATGATTCTCGGGTGGTATTTTGTCTTAATTTTATTTCCTTGTTCGATCACGTGGGTCGGATCGCGGGTGTTGGATAATAAATAAGCCTATAGGCTATTAAAAGAAAATAATAATAATTTAGTCTTTTATTTAATGTTTTAATCCTTCGATTGCTTCGTGTGTCGGCTCGGTCTTCTGCGCCACCTGGAAAATGAGAGCCACATTACATTACGCATATCTTATACCAACATAATATGTAACCATGTGGATACCCGACGGTACCGTAGATAGGTGTTAAATTCACTATCGACGCGTCCAGGTTTTGGTGCATCTAAATTATGCGCCTAAATGAAAAAGTTAGGCGCACCAGTGAAGTGCAGTGCAGCTGTATGAGTTTCATTTTTCCATTACTCTCAAAGACATACCTAAGTAAGTGTGTGATGAGGCACAACACAATGGGTTCTTAGGTATTGGCTGGGACTCCTGTGAAAAAGAGATTTTGAACTTCAATGGAAAATATCCTGGTAGAAGAAGAGTAAAAAATGAAGCCATTTTGAAGCAAAATGTACTATTTCTTTTCCATTCCCCTCCATATCCTAATATTCTTTTTACTCACTCTTTCTCTATTTTTTCTCTCCACGTCCTTGTCTATATTCCTCCTTCACTGTTATTAAATCCTCCCTATATGTTTCCTTTTTCTATAGCTTTTTCTCTCACTATTCCTGCTCTCTCTCTCCCTCTCTGTGTTTTAATGTCTGTCTCCCAGCTTCTCTGCAGGAAGGCCACCCGATGTGTTATAAGTGGACAGATCAAACAGATCCCCGGCGCTGCTCCCGATGCAAATTTCGGCCCGTCTGCCTGCCAATCCTGCATTCGGCGGAGGGTCAAAGACAAACACATGCACACACACACACGCAAACAGAAATAACATTTACATTTCTCAGTTGCACGCTGGCGTAGAGACAGGCACGGCCATGCACGGAAAGCATGCGCACACAAACACTAATGAGGTTCACAGATCTGAGTTCATCACACTCTGAAGCAGGCACATCTCACACACACACATACACTCAGTCGCTCACACACAGGCTGCCGGCAGCATTAATTAGCAGAATGTTCTCTGTCCGACTAAATCTAATAAGCAGGCGATGGAGCTGGTTTACATGGTGCAGTGTAATGAGAGAACGCACCTCTGAAAGGAACTAAAACGGCTTTAGTCAGAGCATCTCAGACCTGAATATTTAGCTGAAGAGCAAAACACAGTTAAGCATACTAATGTGATACATCAGGTGCCATTTAGGATGGGTACCAGAACCCGATATTAGGGATGCACCGATACCGGATCGGATATCGGGCAGATACTGACTCAAATACCTGAATCAGGTATCGTGAAAATGGGCCGATCTATTCATCCATCCATTATCTGTAACCGCTTATCCCATTCGGGGGGGCTGGAGCCGATCCGAGCCGACATATGGCGAAGGCGGGGTACACCCTGGACAGGTCGCCAGACTATCACAGGGCTGACACAGAGAGACAGACAACCATTCACGCTCACATCCGCACCGAAGGGCAATTTAGAGACAACTATTAACCTAACCTGGATGTATTTGGAAATGTGGGAGGAAACCGGAGTTCCCGGAGCAAACCCACATTAACAGGGGGTGGACATGCAAACTCCACCCATCTCCATCTCCGTAAAAAATACAAAAAAAACTAAAACAAACACATCACATGACCTGAATTGAGTCATTGACCAATTTAGAGTAAAAAATTAAACTAACTTGCATGTCTTAGGACTATGGGAGGAAACCAGAGCACCCGGAGTAAACCCACACTAACATGGTTTTGTTTTGTTTTACAAAGTTAGGAAAGCAATGTTTAAGTCAAGCCAGATGTTGCCTTACACATAAAAGAATGATCCTAGTCACTTCCACACAGTGAGGCTTACAGCTTATTAATTAAACACTGGTATCGGATCGGTACTCGGTATCGGCTGATACCCACAGCCCAGGTGATCGCTATCGGTATCAAGACTGAAAAAGTCGGATCAGTGCACCCCTAATACCCATCCCTAGCTGTCATCTTCTCGAGAAATTTAGAACCATTTAGAAAAAAAGATGACCTCCTCTGTGTTTATGACTCAGCATTCTCCATCGCAAACTCAAGCCTGCAGTCATTGATGGATGGACTAAGACAGAATCTGTTCTTTTCTGGTGTCTAATCCGTCAGGGAAAAGTGGAGGAAAAGTGCCGACTTGCAGCTTGCGAGAGTGGCAAATAATGTCAAACTTTTAGCAAGGTGAAAGTGAGCTGATAAACACAGAAATGCCAATCATCCACATTCCACACAAACATCACTAAAATCCAGAGTCAATCCTATATAAAAGAGCCTGATAAGCCTGCTGCATTGCTGGCGCATTGTTGCACCAGCCCGCCGTGTCAAAGTCAAGCCTTAAGCCTGAGTGGAAATGCGGGTTCATCAGCTTCATTTCCTCCCCGGCGCGCCGCAGCCTACCTGGATTAATAGCGCTACCTGGTAATCTGCTGCTACACAGATGGCTCGGCAGGATGACAGCGCCGTGTGGTACCAAGCGTGGACAGAATATGCCAAATCGCAGTATGCTGAGGGGCTCTTTAATGTTTAGTGTCATCTCTTTTAAACACACTGTGGTTACTGTGGGGATTCAGTCTTACCTCTGATAAAAAAGATTAGAAAAGGCAGGTCGGCACACACAAAGGCACCTCCACGCCAGTTTGTTTTGGACTCTCCAATGAACTACTCGGATGACTGGTCCAACCAAAGACATTAGTCATGGAATAATCACAATGATATGTGACAGATGGATGAATGTCATCCAAAATTTACTGGAGAAACAAACACGATGAAGGTGACTTTTCATGATTTCTTTTGGCTTTGAGGGTTTGGACTGAAAGCAGCGCCACTGTTGGACTTCAAGTTCAGATGAGGACACCACTGACCAACTGTTCCCACAGAGCTGTGTCTTCATTACATGGAGCTATCCAATACACCCACCACCACACACACACATAACTATGCCCCATGCCTCTTGCCACCTCCCCATTCTTTTCCTAAAGTTGTATTAATTACACTCTATCGAGGTCATGTCAGTTCAACCTCATTTTAAACTCGAGGGCTCATTGCTCCTCTGTGTTAAAGGTTATGCACACTTTCTTCTCACTTTCATTTCTACTCAATTCAGGTCATGTGATGTGTTTGTTTTAGTTTTTGTGTATTTTTTACAGAGATGGAGATGGGTGGAGTTTGCATGTTCTCCCTGTGTTAACGTGGGTTTGCTCTGGGAGCTCTGGTTTCCTCCCACATTTCCAAATACATGTGAATCGCGATTAATTTTTTATCTGTTCAAAATGTACCATAAAGGGAAATTTGTCAAGTATTTAATAAACTTATCAACATGGGAGTGGGAAAATATGCTGCTTTATGCAAATGTACGTATATATTTATGATTGGAAATCAATTAACAACACAAAACAATGACAAATATTGTCCAGAAATCCTCACAGGTATTGCATTTAGTATAAAAAATAGCGTAATTTATATATATAAGCGTAATTTTGGAGCATTATTTAGCCTCCTTTGCGACAAGCTAGTATGACATGATTGGTACCAATGGATTCCTTAGGTTTCTAGTTTCATATGATGTCAAAATCTTCACTGTAGCTTTAAAACTGAGCCTGTTACAACCTAAATTAGTTAAATTAGTGGCGTTAAAACAAATTTGCATTATTATCACGTTAACTTTGACTGCCCGAATCAAAAGTAAATTTACATATATAGGTCCTGAAAGTTGATTATTTGTTTTATTTTATGCATGCAAGATAATAATTTTTGCACATAAGTTACTATCTTATGCAGCAAAATCAAGCAGAACTTCAAGGGATCTCCTGTTGGCTTTGTTACAGGAAAAGTTACAACTTTATCATCGGTATATTTTGATCTCATGTAAACCAATAATATGCAGTAAATCCAGAGAAGAGGTGACAAATAACTGAACATTGTGGATGAGCTATCCCTTTAAAATTCTGCTCCATCATTAAGCCATATTACTTGTTATTACAATGTTATTACAACTACATTTTGCACACTCTGAGGAAACTTAAATTATTGAACAAATAGCAGTTGTTGAGTGTGTGTTCACGGGCGGCGCAGTGAGAGGAGTTCCAGTTTCAAGATGCTGGAAATTTCATTAGATTCTATTTCCATCCATCCATCCATCTGCAACCGCTTATCCCGTTAGGGGTCGCGGGGGGGGGCTGGAGCCGATCCCAGCCGACATTGGGCGAAGGCAGGGTACACCCTGGACAGGTCGCCAGTCCATCGCAGGGCTGACACATAGAGACAGACAACCATTCACGCTCACACTCACACCTACGGGCAATTTAGAGTCCACAATTAACCTAACCTGCATGTCTTTGGACTGTGGGAGGAAACCGGAGTACCCGGAGAAAACCCACGCTAACACGGGGAGAACATGCAAACTCCACACAGAAGGGTCCCAAGCCGGATTCGAACCTGCAACCCTCTAGCTGTGAGGCACCAGTGCTAACCACTGCACCACCGTGCAGCCTAGATTCTATTTCCACTATCAATAATTAAGACAATGCAGCTCAATGCGCTTGTTCACGGTGGCGGGGTAGCGTAGCACAAGCGCACATACACATTGATCAGTTAGTGCGATTAAAATGCATTAGGTCATGTCTCTCCTCTCACACACACACACACACACACAGACCAGTTTAACATCTGCTGACTGGTTGTGTGTGACAGTGATTGTGGGATAGTGGCATATGGGGATCCTGATAGCCGTCATTTGGAGAAACCGCTGCCAAAAGCGTCGCAGTCAAACTCATTTTAAATTGCAGCCTGTGCTTTTTGCCCCGGCCTGATAGACATGGTGAGTGTATGTGTGTACATAGGTGTGTGTGAGTGACACTGATGTGAGCTGAGCCTCCAGCAGCAGGGAGCTGTTGGTTGGTGCAAACACTGCTTGAGGGGTTACGGTGACATCTCCCTCCTCGTTTCCCTGCCTCTCTGTCAAAAGCTCAGCGGGAAGCGTCTTCACGGCTAATTGTCATCAAATCAACTCATCCGGGTTGCTCTCTGACCCTGTGTCTGCACGTCGGCGTGTCTGAGTCAATCACTGCAACACTATCATTGCCTCCTCTTTGACTTTACATCAGAAGGTGAGCAAAACGACAATGATGTTGGCGTGTAGGGCGTTTTCAACTAGTTTTAGGGATGGATAACATCCAGTAACTCAGGGTTGTGTATTGGCAAGAATCTGGCGATAAATATCTCGATACAGGGGTTGCGATTCAATATATCACGATATATTGCGATACTGTAAGCAAGGCGATATATTGCAAGTTTTTTTAACCTAATTTTAGGGAAACTGTCATTGTAAAAAGAACACCAGCATATGCATACAATCTGAGTTTAAAAAAGTTTACTTTTTCATGCAATCTGAACAGCAGGGTCTGCATTTGCATTCATCACAGTCCCTGTAACATCAACCATCATAGCACTATTTTGAGAGAGCACATACACTAAGAGGGAGCATCTGGTTGTATCCATCTATGCTCTTGCCAATTAAATGCCACCAGACTCCATTGAAAAAATCTGTGATTCTACCTTGCAGAACACGGGGGTTGCGGGTCTACCGCTGCTTGGATCGGTTAGTTTGTTTGTGCTGTTGTGTGACTTTGGTGAATCCGAACTAACACAATAGCACAAAAAAACTACACAATGGAGGCAGCAGTAGACAAGCAACTCTAGTGTTCTGTAAAATTACAGTTTTTTTTCAATGGAGTCTGGTTGCTTTGGCGAGAGCATATATAACGGCTTCAGTTCCCCGTCGGAAACATAAACTGTATAGCTGTCTGACGAAGATGAATGTTTTTTTTCTATCTCTGCGAAGGATATCTGACGTTTGGATCCCACTTCTAACAAGGCTTGTGAGCCAATAGTATAACGACATTGGTATCACATGGTATGTCTGGGTCGTCAGTTAGTTGACGGTAAGTGCCTGGCAATGACTTGTTGTGAAGTAAATGCAATGGAAAAGGGGAGGGAGAATGTGAGATCTAGAGGCTGAATGTTATCAATGTTATCAGTAGCACCTTTAAACTGATATAGATATTACTGTAGGTAATACACTGACTATGGAAAAGTACCTTAAACAATCCCCCTTCAAAACACCCAAACTATCCCTTTAACTTGACACCACAAGGGCGAGATTATTAGGGTGGTGGAAATCAAAAAGTTAAATATAAGAATTGACCTTGTTCTAGAGGGAGGAAGGCTTATTATTTTTGCCTCCCATTCTAGGGAAATGTGATCCTTTCCTCTTCTCCGCCGGGAACATTCAGTTGTACTAAGAGCTGTTTAACTGTAATCCAGGAGGGCTACCTTATCCCCCGGGTTACGACATCATCAGTGACGGCCTAGTGGTTGGAGAGACTGTCCCATAACCCAAAGGTCGCATGTCAGATCACTGCGACGCAGACATTTGTCCATCGTTGGGCGTATCAATGAAAATGTCCACAAGCTACACATCAAGCCCCCCATTTGCTCCATTAAAGCGAGTGACTGAAAATCGTTTTCACCTCCTCCCAAAGCTCTAGAAGTTATCGCTCCCGTGGCATGGAATTTAATCTTTTGTGACTTCAGGGCTCAATATGTTACCTCTACTCAATACCTTGATCAATTACAACACAATACTTTAGAAAACAAAGACAGAAACATTCTTTTGACACTGTGGCCATAGTCCCGAACACAACATTTAGAAAACGGTACACAATGGCTGTTGCTTTGGTATATGTTCTAATGAATTATAGAGTAATGGATCAAACATCCATCTACTCCCATGTGCCATTGTGCGATTTTCTTGACTAAACTGATGGGGGAAGGGAGGCATGGGAGAACCAGAACCAGGACTGCGTGGGTCAGACTTTCTAGTGGGACTATGGCACTTGTCCACAGGGACTGCCAAAATCAACACAAATCTAAAGTTCCTCGTAGTAGCTTTAAATGAAAGATCACGTACTTGAGTCAAACAAACCTCAAGGTCACTGCGTTCTGTTCCAGTATCGTGTTAGACACTTCCCATTGTCTGAGTGTAAGTTGCAAGCTGTTAAGAGGCCGCTAAATGATCCGATGACAAGATATTCAAGTGCACTCAAAGTCAGGCAAGGATTTAATATCTTCAGCAGGGTTTTGATTGCACTCTGAGATCATTTATTAATCTAAAATTACTTTTAGCTAAATTAGTTCTGAAAGAAAATACAAACTGGTGCTTTTTTATGAAAGTTTCCAAATACTGATATCTTGGGATAGGCCTAGATCTCACTGACAAATAAAGTCAAACTAAAGCTTAGTCTGTGCTTTAGAAACAGAGGATGTTGAAATCCCATTACGCCTATGAAGCAAAATGTACGTGCACTTTTTGTTGACTTGCTATGTCAGATTTGTTATAGTGAGTGAAGAGATCGTCTAAGGTCATGTAGCCACCTAAGCAATTCATGGAGTACAACAAAGCCTTGCATAGCAGCATTAACTGTAATAATGTGTCTGACGCTTTGGGCACCATGCGGCGTCGCTGCAAAAGGTTATCTGGGAGATCATGGTGGGTGATGGAAGGCTCTGCGGACTCTGTCAAACAGCAAGCTGTGAATGGTGCCATAAATACACTGTTTATCATTATGAATGTGGAAGAAAATGGGACTTGACAGACGGTGCAGCAAACAAGATATGACAAAGCAAAGTGATTGGACTTGTTGGAAAATAAAAGTCACAGACTATTTGGACTCTTTGAAAATACATGCCCACTTATTCATTTTTATATGCTAAACATATGTCAGTTTTTTTGTGTCCCTGGCCAATCAAAATACAATGCATATAGACTACAGACAAAAATACCATCACTTATGACCCACTAGAAGTGTGTGTAGGTGTTTATATTTGCAGATATTTGCATCTGCGTAAATGTGCTACGCTCAGAGCTAGTGACATAGAAAAAAAGTGACTGTTTATTTTATTGATTCTTTGGACAATGATACAATATTGCCAACATCACATAGTCTACCACGATACAATTTTGATTTGATTCAATATTGGGGCCTACGATCGATAAGAGACAATATCATATTCCCATTTAACACAATCAGTTACATTTATATCTTATTTTATTCATATTTTATGGGCTATTTTGGGATTTATACATCATCATTACATACTTATAGATACACATATATATATATATATAAAAATACAAGCCCAAGCATGCCCGAGCATCAATGATATTGGATCATTGATCACTGAATCTATATATCGATCCGGATCGATGGATTGTTACACCCCTAACTTTGAATGTTGTGTTTACAAACCACAACCAACCGATTTAATGTATATATATCCATATATTTGGAATACAGATGTGCATGTTGCAATGTTTGCTGGGAAAGACGCCAGGCTTCATTCATGAGTGACAATGAAGCTGTGACGCCCATCATGCATATATTTTTTCCACACAAATACACTACAGACTAGATCCAAACAGTACAAAGCTTATCTAATTTTCTGAGACTGAACATAGTCTGACAAGAGGGCGTGACATATCTACGAGCAAAAGCAATAACATCATCACAGGGATATACTGTAAGTGCTGCTGCAGATGCTGACACAAATTCGATTAAAGAACACTTTAAAAGCTCGACAGGTTCCAGTTCCTGCCACCCTCGTCTCATCACAGCGCTGCAATACTAAATTACTTTTGTCAAATTGTCAAGGAATCAGCTATCCGTGGATCCGCCAGTAAAAGAAAAATACAAAAACAATGTGAGCCCTGTGTCTCAGAATGCACGAGGAGGACTCAACTGCACAAAGACAAATCAGAAGCCACAGTCACAGAGTGGAGACATTGTGGTCCAACGCCTCGGTAATGTGCGGATGTTGGGTTTTGTTGAGACTTCGTCTGGCTGTGATGAAACAGGCCGTGACCGTAGGCCGTCCCTTCGGACTCTAAGAGCTTGTTGATTCAATCTCCATCAAAGTGACTCCGCAGGCGCTGCGGAGTGCTGATCCCTGCCTGGCATTTAGTGGTCGGCCTCTAAAAATGCTCCAATTCATGAACGTAGGCTTTCACCTAATTCAGTGGATGATAACGTTTGAGTCATCTGATTCAAAGTGTCAAACGCTGACTGCCTGGGCATGAAGATACTGGAGTGGCATCAACACATAAATGGCCTTGCCAAGCATCGGGGTGAGAGGAGGATTGAAAAACTCCAAGGAACATATCTTGGAGAGAAAAATACAGATGAAATAATATAATTCACTCCACAAATACGTCTAAGAAATTGACCATGTTAACCACATGAATGAATACAATCAGGTCAGCATGTGATCTGATGAATGAAAGAGCCCGACGGGGGAAAAAAAAAATGAATGGCTGTTCATTCACAGATGTGCTCATATCCAATCTGTGAATGAGAGAAAAGCTGGTCTGAAATCACACAGTGGCAAATATGAGTGTGTGTGTGGTGGTTGGGGATCAACATGTTTAGCGATAAACCTTTTAACTGCACTCACGTGAGACACTCTGGGATTTCTTCACATTAAAAATATCTATATAATCTGGTAAAAATAATCTTCCTTGCTCACATCCAACTCATAATTTATGAGATAGCGGCTGGATGAATGGTATCTTCCATGGGGAGAGCTGTGAGGTACAGCTGTGGAGGGTGGGTGTTAGCCCCTCATTGAGGCAAGAACAAGTAGAGGCGAATGGGGGGATGGGGACCTGCGAAGCGAGGTGTTTGAGCCAGAGCGAGTTGGGGGAGGGGGCTGTCAGACTGTTTACTGTCTGTTTGTGGTAATACCATCACATAATGGCAACGTGTGTGGGCTTAATCCATAGATCCAACATCAGAGTGACCTATATTTATTCATTGGCACCGTGCCTGCAAACCGTGGCTGTGAAATGGATTTCATAAGTACAAGCTGAGGTTAAACTGGTTCGTATATGTGATTGATATTGGATATCATAAAATATTGCATAACAGACAGTTTCATGGCTGACGTGGTTGATATGTCCACAGCAGTCTGTATAACTTGCAATAAATTATTTTATTTTATTTGCCAATTTTTGAGTGTGTGAAATAGGGCTGTCAATCGATATTTAATCGCTATTAATTGCATAATTGTCAGTTCAAAACGTACCCTAAAGGGAGATTTGTCAAGTATATAATACTCTTATCAACATATGAGTGGGCAAATATGCTTGTTTTATGTAAATGTATGTATATATTTATTATTGGAAATCAATTAACAACACAAAACAATGACAAATATTGTCCAGAAACCCTCACAGGTACTGCATTTAGCATAAAAAATATGCTCAAATCATAACATGGCAAACTGCAGCCCAACATGCAACAACAGCTGCCAGTGTGTCAGTGTGCTGACTTGACTATGACTTGCCCCAAAACTGCATGTGATTATCATAAAGTGGGCATGTCTGTAAAGGGGAGTACCCATAGAACCCATTTCATTCACATATCTTGAGGTCAGAGGTCAAGAAACCTCTTTGAAAATGGTCTTGCCCATTTTTCCTCGCCAAAATTGAACGCAAGTTTGGAGCGTTATTATTTAGCCTCCTTCCTCACAAGCTAGTGTGACATGGTTGGTACCAAGAATTGCAAGTTGCGTTATTGCGTTAAAGAAATTAGTGGCGTTAAAACAAATTTATGTTAACTTCAGTCTAAAATGTCAGCATCAAGTCTCAAAGGCCCATATTGGTTTTCAAAATCCAAATTAGACGCAACATGGCACAAACTGAGAGGACATTAATTACAATGTAGTACAACTACAATTCAGAGAAAAGCGTCTGATTTCTTCAGATGTTAAATGATTTGCGTTGAATTTTATTCTGAAGACATAAACATCTTGATAATGACATCACTTAACTTGTCGGGATGACCTCTGGGAAATTGATGTCAAGATCTGTACCTGTAAAGAATGACCTATCAGGAAGGCACTGGAAAGGGGATAACCACTGATGGAATGGGTTATTGATCCGAGTGACACTGTTCAAAATAAAGTGCAACGTTTCATTTTGAATGCTCACGTTCAAGTTGACTCATTTCAATGTGGAATGATGATGATAATGTAATTACGTTTAGGCAGCAGAAATGTATTGACTGTCAATAAATCAATAAGTAGTAATAAATCACCATTACTTTGGTCGTGACTGAAATATCTCAACAGCTATTGAATCCTCTGACTTTTCATCTGGTGCCATCATCAGGTCAACATTTTACTTTGTCCAATACCTGGTTTATGACCAAATACCTGCAAAACTAATGACAATGACAATCCCATCAGTCTCAGCTCTTTTTTACATACTACATGTAACACCGTTAATTAAGATATTTAACCTGGTGAAAAATTTACCTGCTTAACATTAGTATTAGGGCTGTCAAAGATAACAGAAATTTGTTTTAATGGCACTAATTTCTTTAACGTATTAACGCAATCGATCTTTCAAAGGTTATAGCAGTTCAGTTTTAAAGCAAGAGTGACTCACGTCATATGAAACTAGAAAATCCATTGGTACCATGTCATACTAAGGAGACAAATAACTCTCCAAACTTGTGCTAAATTTTGGCAGGGGAAAACTTGGCCAGTAGGAATTCATTTCAAATAGGCTGCAGTCTAAAAAAATTGTGTCACTTTTCACAGCATTTGACATTATTCTGCATTACATGATGTGTATGAGATTCTGTTGTTCCTGGAGAAGTCAGTATGGCTCTGCAGCAGCATCACCGAGTCAATTTCCCCCTGCATTAGGTGCACTTGACTCCGATTCTGCTTTTGATGGCAGTCTGAGGATTGTGTCGCTGGTTCCCAGTATTTCTGTTCTCGAGCTTCGAGCCCCATCGGCAGACATGCCAGGATCAATTTGAGAGTTTCAATGATATATCATGGCTCTTTCAACGGTTGCCAGGGCAACACTATGCTGTAATACACCGACTTTTTTTTTTTTTTATAGGAATGGCAAAGTGAGGGTGTGACAGACAGGAGGAAATTCATCTAAATAGTTCAAAAAATGTGCATGTGGTGACAGTGAGGTGTGTTAAAACGTGACTGGAAAAGTACAGCAGGGGTATGTGTCGACTTTACATCCCTCCGCTGTGACTGTTTCAGAGCACCCAGGTTTCTAATGGCAACAAGCAAGCAGAGTTACTACAAATCTTCTTGTAAATGACCAATCTGTAACTCTTCTTGCTGGCAGCCTGGAGAAGCCATTGAAGGAACTCATTATAAATGAGATCCACTGTGAGGCATGGACACGGAGGAAATCGAAGCCGATGCTACAACACAAATCTGTCCGTGTCACTTTAGATTGAGAGTGGCGGGGGGCTTGCTCATTACACTCCTTTCTCTCAGGCTCATGAGAACGGATGAGAGCGAGCTGGAGAGACCTATACAAAGTCACACACCATTTGCCGAGCAAACTCTTTTATTCATGTGATCCTTTATGGGTTTTGAGCATTACAATCCAATTTATGTATCTGTATAGTGTTGCACAGTATACCGATACCAGAAAGGTATCGCGACACCCTGCTGTTAAAAATGGTACGATATCCCGTTTTATTAGTACTAGCACTTTAAGAATGACAGTGTTTTAATACAAGCCGTGAGTTGCGTCCTTGTGTGTGTGCAGCGTTCTGCTTTAAAGGCACTTATAACTCTGCTGCTGGTGACATTGGACTAAGGCCGGGTACACCCTGGACAGGTCGCCAGACTATCACAGGGCTGACACATAGGGACAGACAACCATTCACGCTCACATTCACACCTACGAGCAATTTAGAGTCAACAATTAACCTAACCTGCATGTCATTGTGGGGGAAACCGGAGCACCCGGAGAAAACCCAAGCTTAATTTTTGATTAATAAAAAAATAATTTTAAGTTCCATGATCTGTCATCTATTTTCTATAACTTTTCCTTTATTATTGCCGTGGTATCATTTCAGTATCGGTATTGAGATATTTAGGCAGGGTATCGTATCAAAGTCAGAATTTTGGTATCGTGACAACACTCATCTGCATAGTCCTAAAGAGGTAGAAGACAGACGGAGGGTGTTGGAGACAGAACTAGGGCCATCCATAATTGAAGCTGCTAGTTCCCACAATGGAACAAGCTACCTGATATTCAGCTGCACCTGATTTCTCTCTCTCTCTCTCTCTCTCTCTCTCTCTCTCTCTCTGACACCTTCACTTATTCTCTCTTTCCTGCTCACTCACTTCATCGCTCACAGTCACACACACTTAGTTTAAGGTGAACGCTCCTTCCTACACTCCCTCTGCCTCATTCATGTGCCTAATTGTGTTTTTGTGTTGCCCCCCTCTCTCTCTCTCCCTTCATGCATATGTCTTTCACTAGCTGTCCACTGTGTGCTCTCAGGCGTTTGGATCTAGAATTGTTTTTTACACAGCATGTTTTCTATTCCAGAGTCAGACCATCAAACCGCTTCAGGCAAATAACCCGAATCATATCATCATCACTCGTCGTGTCTGGCGTCCTCTGAGGCTACGGAGCCTCATTGACTTGTTACTTGTTATTCTTGAGAGCATTTCACGCATCTCGGTGGGGTTGCATCGGCAGCATCTCCACTGCAACAATATGAAATGTCCATCATAAAGACATCTTAGAGCAGCTTAAAATGTAATAAAATACCACCATGTGTTTGTAACAGTTTTGTCTAATATCTAAAATTCAATGTTCAAAGCTCAAAGCTGGTTTAGTTCCAAGTTTCCACTTGGAGTTTCCATCATTTTGAACTATGTGGCAGCCTAAGTAACTTAAAGAAGTTTTTCACCGCTGTTACGATGGTCCTTTCATACAACTGGGCTGTCTATGCAGTAGAAAGGTGCAAATATTTTTAGTGCAGAGATGGTGATACACACACACACAGCTTCCATTCACAAGATGGGTATCAATAAAGTAGAAAAAGTCATCAAATTAAGTACTTTATTGGTGTCTGTATCACTTTAAAGGTGTTAAACAGGTCTGTAGTCAAGTCCAACTTAATTGTCCAAGACCAGATCCAGTCGAGTCCGAGTCAAGTCCAAGTCCTAAGGCAGTCGAGTCCAAGTCAAGACCGAGTACAGAGCAAATCAAGTCATGTTCAAGACCACAATAGGCAATAGTGTCTTTCCAATGCTAATATAGTGGTTAAGGACTAAGGATGGACAGAAATAATCCATCTATCAACAATATTGATCCATCTTTTAATATCAAACGGAAATATATATACGGGAAACACTGTTAGAATCACCCAACGTTGAGATGACTGAGTGTTAACCTGGACAAACATGCACTAAAAGCACGCTCGGATTACAACACACAGAGAGTGACTTCATTCTCTGCTCAGGTAGACATTACTCCTCTATATCTTTACATAGACAATAATTGTTTGCTGCTGTATTAATGCTCTGGATATTGTTTAAAGCACCTTTTAGGGTACTGGTATTGAAGTACAGAACACGTTTTAACTGATTAGTTGACTAAGTCAAGCAAAAAATGCCAATGCAGATTCCCTTACATGAAGACCTTTGGGGGTTTAAGCTTGAAGAAAGATATTTGCAAGAAATCAGGAAACTTGTGGTTCGCATTTTACAACATTAGACAAAACTGTGGAGAAAATAACATCTCGGTCCTGAGAGTATTCCTGTAGTTTAGTTGAGAAGATGGCATATCTGAAGTTTCTGCATTTATATGAGACATTTTAAAAGGCGCCGGAAAAAAACCCTCTCTAATATCACTGAGCATCACTGAAGCACAACTTTCACCTATTTATAGCATGACATTTTCAGTCTCATTTGCTATTTGCAAGTGAAAGCTTTTACCATGCACCGAGCTTATGGATTTCTTGCTACACCAAGGCCCCTGAGAGTCGGCTCTTTAGCTGGGAACGCGATACACTGTGATTATTCTATTTGAATCACTGAATGGAGAGGCAGATAGAGCAACTGTTGCTGAGTAAATATGTGCTGCTTTGGTTAGAACGGTTTATTTTTACTCAGTGATTTTTGAAGCCGTCATTAAGGCAAGGAGGTTTAAATGCTTAATCTCTAACTTGGGCCATTTATTTGCAGCGCTGAATGCATTCATTAACAAATAAAAGACCGTAGACGAGGACTGTAGTGTTAGTTGTAACTGCAGTGTATTGTTCAATAGTCTTTAAATATACAGTATGGGGCTGTGCATTTTTGGCCAGCTACTGCTTTATCATTTGTTTTAGATGACAAGAAATCATGTCATCTTGCAAATCCAATTTCCCAGTACTTTACTGTCTAATTACACTGTGAAGCATTAGCGTTTAAATGGACCGTGTGGCTAATTTTACAAAACCCTGCCAGAGGAAAACAAACCCAAATCCAAAATCTTGGCAACACTCCACCATGTACTGTAAGGCCACATAATGGAGGGACTTTGTCAATGGCTAATTGAATGGAAAATGATTATGTTTTAGGTCTGTTCTTATCTGCAATTTGAACAAATGATTGCTCTAAATGACGGCCCCTCAGTAATTTGGGGATTTTTAATGACGTTTTTGGCTCCAGCCTGCTGTGTTTCTGAATGGGGCAATGCATCAAAGAAACTGATCTCCCCTCACTGTGGGGCCTGTTAGTCCATCAGTTACTCCATCAGCTGTGACCATTCCCAATAAGAGCCTGTTTAAATACTCTAGGCCCCTTGCAACTCGCCTACTTCCTCCCTTCACACCCACCTTATCTTAACCTTTAACCTTAGCCCCCTCCCAAGATTGGACATTCTGCAACCAACACCATAGAAAAACATTTTTACTGTATTAATTTAGATATTTTCCAAAGTAAAAGTCCCTAGAAGTGTGTGATTCAACTTTTTCTCATAGTCTAGTGTTAAAAAAGCTACCAAAAATTGCAATAAATCGTAATATCGAATCGCAAGATTTAAAAATGTCAATACATATCAAATCGGCAACTTGATAGTTTCGAATCGGGAGATAGGTGTATCGTCCCAGCCCGAGTTAATACTGACGAGTATTATGCATTGTTGTGATGTTTCGATGGAAGAACAATCCCCTCATCACTTTTATTACTGCCACTTGGTCACTGTAAGATTTTAAGATGCAAACTTGTTGTGTGTTATTGTGTTTAGTGTGTGTAGTTTTATATGCCAGTGCCAAAGACAAATTTCCATTTTATGCAAATCTAATGGTCAATAAAGTAATCTGAATCTGAATTATGATGGTTATTTGAAATGGTTTTACAGCTGGGTTTTGCCACTACATTATGACCAATGTAGTATCCTCTTGTTCTCTCACATAGGCACAGGTTTGTTTGGTCCATTGGTTGCAAATGGAATAACTAAAATGCATAAATTATGGGATGATGACATCAAAGAGCAACGCAAAATAGCACTAGTGCGTCACTCGCTGTCTTCCCAGGTGCAGACTGAGTTGAGAAGAGGCACTGTTTAGAAAATGTGTCTAGGTTAATAAAAATCCAAATGACAAAGAATTTGAGAATAGCTGGCCTGCTTTTGTGCAGTACACAGCTCATCTAAATGTCAAGCACAGGAGGTTTGGAAACTTTTGCCACTTTAATGACAGCTACTCCTCCTTTAGAGGTCATGGAGATATGAGCACTGGAAGGCAAAAGGACCAGTGGTTCTGCGAAGGCACAAATCAGAAAGCATTAACAATGTGCCAGAGATTGTGCTGACGAGCAGAATCTCCTTCACGGACTGTAAAGGACAGCGGGCGATGCGTTTATGCGGACCCCGGGTCACAGGATTAAAAAGAAGATTGCCTCGCAGAAACCCCAATGGTCCACTAGGAGGAGAGCAATCAGCTTGCCGCAATGACATTTCCCCTGGAATTCCAATACGGGAGACAATAGAGATAGGGACTGAGAGCTGTGTGTGTGTGGTGGATAGGGGGAGGACAGAAGTAGTTACATCTAAGATAAAACTATTTCTGAAATGGCTGCAATCTGAAATCCTTTATTTTTAGTCTTAATTTGGTCCATTCTAGTGTTGTCAAAAATATCAAACTATCGATACTGAATGTTTGAAACGGTTTCAACACTCATTTTCTGCAGTATTGAGCTGTGCTTTCTGCTTTCTCTTCTCTCTCTCAGCATCGAACATGGTATGAAATATCGATATTTTCCAAAGAATTGTACCCTTTCACAGTGTTTTTTCAGTTCATGAAAGTTATTTATAACCTTTTTGGTCGCCTGAAAATGTCTTATTCAGAGTTCGGTTGTACTTTGCTCCACCCATTCGTGTCACTTCTGGTTAAAAAATAAATAAACGACATGGCGACAGCCAAATACCAAGATGGCGATGGCCAAAATGCCGAACTCGAGGCTTCAGAAAGGCAGTCCACAAACCAATGGGTGATGTCACGGTGAATACGTCCACTTCTTATATACAGTATCTGTTCCTGCTTCATTGATTTTAATGTCCGTTCTACTATGGGTTACACATACTAGAAATAGTGTTTTTAGAGTTTTAAAGATACATAACACTTCATTTTCCCTGTATTACACGTTTTGAACTATGGAAAGGTAAAATCATGATCTACAGTATGATTAATTGTACAGCCATACTTGCTTATTATAAAAAAAGGAGACTTATTGGAGCAGTCTACCTTGTAGAAACAGGTGTATGACCTTCCCTAGAGAAGCTCTGAGTCAGGTGAGAGGAAAACACTGAGGTAATTAGAGGCACAGCATTCAAAATGTTAATGAGGCCTTTTCTCCCCGACCGTTGCAGGGTCCGACTGTCAGAAGTCCTCCAGCTCTTTTTATCCAAGTCTCCTGTGGGCCAGCCGGTGGAGGGAGGGCATTCGGCCGTCATTGATTTCCCCTCCCCAATGCACCGGTTTTGAAGATCAATGCAACATGAAGGTATTTGTGTCCTCATTAGTCCTGTTTGCTCGGCGGATCGATGCAGATTGAGCCCCCAGCTCGGCTTGGCTGACAATGCGGCAGCCTAGAGAGGCATCCGAGCTGTTACGGTCATGTTTAAAGTACTTAAATCCTTTACCTTGCCAATAGCGCGGTATAATAATATCCCATTATGAGCGAATGTCCCCCATTCAAAACTTAACTTAACTAAAAGTGTCAAAGCAGAAAAACGTACTCAAGTAACAAAAGTGAAAGTACATCACTCATCCTGAAGCTTAGTTCCCCTGAGGCTGTTGTTTGGTTACGTGTCTTATAGCCTTCAAAGATCTGTGTTTGGTTAATTAGTTCAACAAATATTCCCACATGGTTTCTACATAACGTCGTCTTGTGGTAATGCAATACTGTTCACTAATGAGTGCTCACTCAATTTTAAACATACCTCCTCAGAAAAACATCTACAGAATGTTCCTTGAAGATGTTTGTAACTAGGCAATGTTCTGGTAAGCTTACAAGAATGCTGTAGGAACCACAATGTTTTATCACTAGGAATGTCACGAAAACAGTACCAAGTTGATGCCAAAATTCTGAAAATGTGACGGGACTTTAGGCAGCACAGTCCTGGCTAATAAAAAACGAAGCTAGGAGTTAATGTACAGAAGTTGCATTGAGTTATACTATGCTGTGTTCAAACTCTATTCAGTAAAATGAGTTCTGGGCAAAGTAATAATGAAGTTCTAAATAACAACATTATCATGATGTGCAAACGGTAATAAAAGGAGTGTATGATTAAGTACATTGGATTTCTAGGTTGTTTTTTTTACCGTGGTATCGAATTTTGTATTGAGAATCGTGGCATTTCATTGGTATTTGTATCGACAATGAAATTTGAATTTCCTTGGGGAAAATGTGTTTTAAAAATGTTCTACTATCGTTAGAAAATTGCCAGAAAACTTCTGCAACCAAATACGAGTTCAATAAATCTGATCAGGTAAATGGAGTGTACTAAAAAGTAGAACTTTTCCATCTGAAATGTAGTGGAGTGTAAAACCATAAAGTTGTACAAGATAGAACTTTGGAGTAAATGTTCTCTTCCCTGGGTGTGAAATCTGTGACAAACATAAAATAAGACATGCTGCAACTCCAGGGGGCAGGATCTCATCTCTAGCACTGGAAAGCACAGGGATATTGCAGTATTTATGATACTGACTTTAACTTCTTAGGATGCTTGTCAAAGTTCAGTTAAGACAACACAAAACAAGGATATGGGTTGCATATCGACTCCAACCACTGCACTCAAAAAATTAGCTGTCATCTCCACTCGGCCTCTTCCCTCAAGCATTTTTTCAGTAACTTCATGTCACTCTTTCAACCTTTGACCTCACACATCTATGTCTCCAAGGATACTATCATTTGTCACTGATCTCTCTCTCCGGGGTTTCTTAAACCTGCCTGAGAATGAATTAATTACACAACCACAACACACACGTCGTCAATCTTTAAAGACCACAACATCATCACTGATCCAAAGCTCCTATCTCACATCAAATGTCAGAACAAATCCCCGTGATAGCATCTTGTTTCATTATCTATGAGAACATCCATCCGTTTGTAAGCAGAGATACAATTTAACTCTTTCTTCGGATCAGGCGCTTTATGTTTCTCCTGCCAACGCTTAGCTGGTGAGAACAGGCCTAACAGTTTATTCTGTAATCATTGCTCAATATTTGAAAAACATATATGGGATGTTACGTGGAAGGGTTTCCAAAGGTTAACAGAGTTTTTACAAGGGCTGTGTATTGGCAAGAATATGACGATACGATATGTAACACGATACAGGGGCAACAATTCAATATATGCGATATTATAAGCAAGGCAATATATCGCGATTTTTAAAAAATCTAGTTTTAGGAAAACTATTATAGTAAGACACACCACCATAAGTACAAAATATGTGTGAAATATGTGAAATGGCTACTATGGGGAGTAACATCATTACACATTACATTACAATAATTGGACTCATTGGATCCACAAGAGTCTCAGCTTTCCAGTCTTACCCAATTTATGCAAATCCTAGAATGTTTATTAATATTAAGAATAATATATTTTATTTATATAGAGCTTTTCAAGAAACTCAAAGACATTTTACAGATAAAATTATCATAAAATAAGGACATCATAAAAATATAAAATACAAAACATAGAGACGGGGTGGTATTCATTGATACAAAAAGTATAATTTATTATTGTTTCAGCTAACTTCTGCAACATAACATAACTCACACATGGCAGTATTAACAATCATTGAGGATCAAAGACCATAAAGCCTAATGGCAACATACAGCAAACGATAACACCAGACAAGTATGATCCCCACATAGGTCTTATAAAACTATTAATCCTTATTTGCGCCATAGTGGAACATTATGCAAGGAGGCTTAATCATCTAAATACATACGTATGTCATTGTCAGAGGTCACCACATGACCTCTGCCCCAAACCAGCACAGCTGATGCGACTGGTTTAAACTTTCACTCCGGGGCTTGCCTCGTAACTCATCAAAACAACACCAGCTGTCATGCCGAGTCATGATCTGCATGAAGTATTCATAAGCAGCATATGCACGCCGGCAGATTATGCAAAATATGGGAGGGCTATAGAGATAGGTTTGTAGCTGAATGAATGCACATTCATATACTGTGTATACTGCACAGCAACTACTACCAAAGAACGTACACCGATCAGCCATAACATTGGGAAAGCATGGGGCACCCTGACCGGTCTGCGATGCACTGTGTGTTCTGACACCTTTCTATCGGAACCAGCATTAACCTTTTTTCAGCAATTTGAGCTAGAGTAGCTCTTCTATTGGATCGGACAACACGGGCCAGCCTTCCTTGGACCACTTTTGGTAGATCCTGACCACATAAGACCAGGAACATCCCACAAGAGCTGCAGTTTTGGAGATGCTCTGACGCAGTCGTCTAGCCATCACAATTTGGCCCTTGTCAAAGTCGCTCACATCCTTACGCTGGCCCATTTTTTCTGCTTCCAACACAAATTTATAGTTCAAAATGTTCACTTGCTGTTTAATATATCCCACCCACTGCCAGGTGCCATAGTAACGAGATAATCAATGTAATTCATTTCACCTGTCAGTGGTCTTAATGTTATGGCTGATCGGTGTATATTGCTAAGAAGTCAATTGTTCGTTCCATTGCAGCGTCAGCGCCCAGCAGCAGAGCAACGTTTCACATTCGTCTTTAGGGAGGTGAGCTACATCCTTCCCAGGGTGCCTTACCCAGCGCAGGCTAATGAACATCTCTCCCAGCCACCCAGCGCTTGCATTACTTCAAAAACTGGACTTCACAGCAGAGGAAACCTTCACAGCTGCTCTTCCCCCTCCCTCAGGCTTCTAAATGGGTGCACTCAGTGATTTGCTGCTGCAAAATGCTCCAGATAGAGCCGAACTAAAAATTACCCACCGTGCACCTAGGGTGAGTGTAAAAGTCACCTTTTCACACATTTATCCTGCGTATCTTGCATTAACACTGCAGGTGAGTGACATTTTACAATGAAACCACTGCAACAGTGCCATATCGTGCGCCGTACACGCCGGCCGAGCCACTCACCATCCTTGCGGTGGTAGGTGATCTCCACCTTGCGCTCCTCCGAGCCCAGCAGCGCCTGGGCCACCTGGGCCTGCGAGTGCCGCGTGGTGAACTCGCCGTGAAGGAAGTCGCACGTGCACGGCCTCTGCATGACGTCCGGCCGGGAGAAGCCCGTCATCTCGCAGAAGCCGTCATTACAGTAGATGATAGCGCAGTTCTGCACCCTGGCATTGGCTATGACGAATTTCTTATCTGTAAAGGAGACATTGAGTGAGGAAGACCAATTTACTCTAATGAATAACTTGATATTAAGCATGTGGACATGAATACCTTGAAACATTAATGACAGAAATTTCACAAACTATAAATACAGGTAGGTGGGTGTAATCTGTTTAGGCCTCCAGCATTGTGTGCAGCAACACAGCACTGCAAATAATCTGTGATTTAATAACGG
This sequence comes from Sebastes fasciatus, assembly GCF_043250625.1. Classification (NCBI taxonomy): domain Eukaryota; kingdom Metazoa; phylum Chordata; class Actinopteri; order Perciformes; family Sebastidae; genus Sebastes; species Sebastes fasciatus. The sequence continues at coordinate 9,609,761 of NC_133818.1, read as the reverse complement.
CAATGCAGGTATTTTTGGGATATGAATTATTATTAAATCCCTTATTCCTTGTTTCTCACATCAGCTTTTACTGTAATTAATCACTTGATATTAAACATGTGGGTATATACATGAATAACTGCTCAATTTAGAGGCAACAATGAACCTAACCTGCATGTCTTTGGACTGTGGGGGGAAACCGGAGCACCCGGAGAAAACCCGCGTTAACACGGGGAGAACATGCAAACTCCACACAGCATTAACATTACTGAAAGAATATGTAAAAATGAATTCATTTCACAAAAATCATAAATACAGGGTAGGTGGGTGTAATCCGTTTAAATGAGATTATCCTCCATTATATTCCTTAGTATGGGCGCTCAGCTGTTAAAGTGAATTAAAGAACTTCCTAAGCGGGTTGGATCTCCCCTTTACAGACATGCCTACTTTATGAAAATTATGTATTTGAATATTTATGCATACTGGGGTTCCTAAACAGTCTTGGAATTACATAAATTGAGCATCACTGTAAAGCTGAGACTCTTGTGGATCCAAAGAGCCCAACTGTATTCATGTGTGATGATGTTAGTCCCCATAGGAGCCATTTCATTGTATTGAGACAATTTTTTGAAACTTGACCTCACTATGAAATGACCTGTGGTGACCTCTAGGATAATCACAGCCCCGTGAAGCTTTACAGCCACAAACTAGAGACCTAGAGCATTCAGAGGATGGATGGCTTTCCTAGCTAGATTGACAATAAGAGGGTTTCTGAGCAGTTTACACAACAGAAGTGCTCGCCATCCAATCACAGAAAAAATGCAATTCTTGCAAAGATCTCCCAAATGTCAAACATTTTTGATAACAAATCACAGCATGGCTTTTTCTATGGTGTTCCTCAAGGTCTTGGTGTCTTAATGTGGTATTTTGGAGGGATTATTGATCTTTTTTTTTTATCAATTCTCGAGTGGTAAAAAAATGGTTAAATTTAGTACCAAATCTGTGTAGCAAATGCTATCAACCAAAGAAATTGCTGCAACAACTTATGAGACGTAATAGAGCATGGGGATGACAATCATATACTTCTATCATAATGTTCAATACACTTTTTACAATTCATTTTAATTCATTAATTCATGTTTATTTCTGATTTATGACTAGAACAACTTGACACACAGTGCTGAGCTGCATCTCAAATTAATCTTCAGGTTAATACAAAAATATAAATAAATAAAGAGGCAAATTTAAAACAGCAATATCAATTTAAGTCACATTTTTATCAATTAATTAATGGCTATATTTATTTTTAATTTTATTTTTTGCTACATTTAATGTAATTTATTTTTTTAACTTGACAATATACACTGATTATAGGTGTAAACTACAATTTCCGCTAGAGCGGCAAGATAAGATAGCAGGATAATTAACTTAGAATTACTTTGACATATGCAAAATGCACTGGGAAATAGAATTGTAGCCTTTTCTGCATCATAAGCCTTGTTATAATAAAAGAAGGCCGATTAATTATGAGGATAGAATAAAATAGAATAGAATAGAATAGAGAGCTTTATTGTCATTGTATTAAATACAACGAGATTCACAGTTGCCACTTCTGGTCAGTGCTTTAAAACAAATACTTGACAAGACGAGGCAGATAAAACAAATAACAGGTAAAACACACACAGTTCTAAAGCAAATAAAACAGGTAAAGTAAATGTAATAAATAAATACAAACAGAAGTGTTACACTAGAAGTATAAAATATTAAAATAGATGTAATGTTAACAGAGGTAATTGCACTTGTAAAATAGGTAGGGTATAGATGTAATAAATAAAATGTAAACAAAGGTAGTTAAACTTGAGGTGTATATTGCATCGAGGATATATTGCACAGACAAATGTATTTCAGGATGCAGCAGGACAGACATAAAAGAAAAAGAAATGAAAATGAAAAAGAAAAAAGAATTAATAATAAAAATAAATACACAAATAAATAAAAGGGAAAATTAAACAGAAGAGTAAATAAATAAGGGAATTAATACAAAGATAAATAAATAAAGCGGCAAATTAAAACAGAAATATAAATTTATGTCACATTTTATCAATTAATTTATTTTTAATTTTATTTTTGCTACATTTAATGACATATTTATTCATTTATTTAGTCATTTATTTTTTAAACTTGACCATCATATACTTCTATCATAATGTTCTAAACCCTTATACACTTTTACAATTCATTTTAATTCATTAATTTATTTCTAGGTCTATTATGGGTCTCAGAGGGTTAAAGCTTGATTATTGCCTGTTTTTTTAGTTGTTTTTTTTAGAAGAATGGGAAAGCCACACATTTTCAGGTGTAATTTTCATGGCATAAATGATTAGCTTTATTATAGGCATCCAGCATCAAATAATCTATGTTTAATAAGGGCAATGCAGGTTCTCATATGCAGGTGTAAACTACAATTTCCACTGGAGCAGGAGACAGACCTTTTTAAAGCAAGATAAGAAAGCAGGATAAATAACTTGAAAATTACTTTCATGGACCTCTGACATATGCAAATGCACTGGGAAATAGAATTGTAGCCTTATCTGCATCATACGCCTTGTTATAATAAAAAAAAGGCCGATTAAATTATTGTTCTGAGGATGCAGCAGGAGAGACACAAAAGACAGGCTGCACAACACAACGCACCCACACAGAGACAGAGATGTACTCACTTTGTCCTTCGAATTTCCTTATAATTACTCCCAAAAAGGTGTTTTGTGGCGCAACATGACCCCTCCGGACAGGCATGGTTATAATAAAGATGATAATAAAAAAAAAGGTGTCCAAGTAAGAGCATGTAAGAGGGGCTCCCCTGTTTTCTTTGTCACCAGTCAGTCATCTCTCTCCTCTCTCCTTTCTCTTATTTTATCTCCCTGGTTGAGTGCATCGCAGAGGCTTCTTCTCAGCGCTCCTCGCCGACGTGAAGCTGAACAGAAAGCACATTTCAACCCTGTCCGTCGCTCCTCGAAAGCACCGTGAGTGAGTGGACGGAGAGGGGTGCTATTGTTGTGAAACCGGAGGACTGACGTGTCGGTGAGGCCAATGGCTGAGAGGCTGAGAGAGGCTGGAGAGGAGAGAAACCCACATGGATGCGTAGACAAAGCGGCAGACAGCAGAGAGAGAGAGAAAGAGAGATGGTGGAGCTGGAGGCAGGGTTGCCAGGTAACGGAGTAGCTATAGTAACGCGTGGAGGCAGCAGGGTTGCCAGGTAACGGGAGTAGCTATAGTAACGCGTTACACAGCAGTGTTAGTTAGCGCACCATGTGGTTGTGTTTCAGTTGTGATTGTTATTATAGTTAGCAGCATAGTTACCTCGTGTTAGCATGTTTATTTAAGTCGAGTTATTACATTTCCACTCCATTTTATTTCACTGCTGTGTCACAAGGTGAGTAAAAATAATAAGGTTAGCTTAATGCCTGCTAGCTAGCTTAACTTGAGGCTACCTGCTAAAACCACTTAAGGCTAATGTTACCTGCTAAAACCACTTAAGGTTACCTGCTAAAACCTACCTGAGGCTAATGTTACCTGTTAAAACCACTTAAGGTTACCTGCTAAAACCTCATTAAGGCTAATGTTACCTGCTAAAACCTACCTGAGGCTAATGCTACCTGCTAAAACCTCCTTAATGCTAATGTTACCTGCTAAAACCACTTAATGCTAATGTTACCTGCTAAAACCACTTAATGCTAATGTTACCTGCTAAAACCTCCTTAATGCTAATGTTACCTGCTAAAACCTACCTGAGGCTAATGCTACCTGCTAAAACCTCCTTAATGCTAATGTTACCTGCTAAAACCACTTAATGCTAATGTTACCTGCTAAAACCACTTAATGCTAATGTTACCTGCTAAAACCACTTAATGCTAATGTTACCTGCTAAAACCTCCTTAATGCTAATGTTACCTGCTAAAACCTACCTGAGGCTAATGCTACCTGCTAAAACCTCCTTAATGCTAATGTTACCTGCTAAAACCACTTAATGCTAATGTTACCTGCTAAAACCTCCTTAATGCTAATGTTACCTGCTAAAACCTCCTTAATGCTAATGTTACCTGCTAATACCTCCTTAATGCTAATGTTACCTCCTAAAACCTCCTTAATGCTAATGCTACCTGCCAAAACCCTACTTAATGCTAATGCTACCTGCTAAAACCTCCTTAATGCTAATGTTACCTGCTAAAACCTCCTTAATGCTAATGTTACCTGCTAAAACCTCCTTAAGGCTAATGTTACCTGCTAAAACCTACCTGAGGCTAATGTTACCTGTTAAAACCTCCTTAATGCTAATGTTACCTGCTAAAGCCACTTAAGGTTACCTGCTAAAACCTACTTAAGGCTAATGCTACCTGCTAAAACCTCCTTAAGGCTAATGTTACCTGCTAAAACCTACCTGAGGCTAATGTTACCTGTTAAAACCTCCTTAATGCTAATGTTACCTGCTAAAGCCACTTAAGGTTACCTGCTAAAACCACTTAAGGTTACCTGCTAAAACCTCCTTAAGGCTAATGTTACCTGCTAAAACCTACCTGACGCTAATGTTACCTGCTAAAACCTACCTGAGGCTAATGTTACCTGTTAAAACCTCCTTAATGCTAATGTTACCTGCTAAAACCACTTAAGGTTACCTGCTAAAACCTCCTTAAGGCTAATGTTACCTGCTAAAACCACTTTAGGTTACCTGCTAAAACCTCCTTAAGGCTAATGTTACCTGCTAAAACCTCCTTAAGGCTAATGTTACCTGCTAAAACCTACCTGAGGCTAATGCTACCTGCTAAAACCTCCTTAATGCTAATGTTACCTGCTAAAACCACTTAATGCTAATGTTACCTGTTAAAACCTCCTTAATGCTAATGTTACCTGCTAAAACCTACCTGAGGCTAATGTTACATGTTAAAACCACTTAATGCTAATGTTACCTGCTAAAACCTCCTTAATGCTAATGTTACCTGCTAAAACCTCCTTAATGCTAATGTTACCTGCTAAAACCTCCTTAATGCTAATGTTACCTGCTAAAGCCACTTAAGGTTACCTGCTAAAACCTACTTAAGGCTAATGCTACCTGCTAAAACCTCCTTAATGCTAATGCTACCTGCTAAAACCTCCTTAATGCTAATGCTACCTGCTAAAACCTCCTTAATGCTAATGTTACCTGCTAAAACCTCCTTAAGGCTAATGTTACCTGCTAAAACCACTTTAGGTTACCTGTTAAAACCTCCTTAATGCTAATGTTACCTGCTAAAGCCACTTAAGGTTACCTGCTAAAACCTACTTAAGGCTAATGCTACCTGCTAAAACCTCCTTAATGCTAATGCTACCTGCTAAAACCTCCTTAATGCTAATGCTACCTGCTAAAACCTCCTTAATGCTAATGTTACCTGCTAAAACCTACCTGAGGCTAATGTTACCTGTTAAAACCTCCTTAAGGCTAATGTTACCTGCTAAAACCACTTAAGGCTAATGTTACCTGCTAAAACCTCCTTAAGGCTAATGTTACCTGCTAAAACCTACTTAAGGCTAATGTTACCTGCTAAAACCTACTTTAGTTTACCTGCTAAAACCACTTTAGGCTACCTGCTAATACCTCCTTAAGGCTATTGTTACCTGCTAAAGCCTACTTAAGGCTACCTGCTAAAACCACTTTAGGCTACCTGCTAAAACCTCCTTTAAGTTACCTGCTAAAACCTCCTTTAGGCTAATGCTACCTGCTAAAACCTCCTTTAGGCTAATGCTACCTGCTAAAACCTCCTTTAGGCTAATGCTACCTGCTAAAACCTACTTTAGGCTAATGTTACCTGCTAAAACTTCCTTTAGGCTACCTGCTAAAACCTACTTGAGGTTAACGTGACTGTACCTGCTAAAACCTACTTTAGGGCAACGTTACCTGCTAAAACCTACTGTAGGCTACCAGCTAAAGCCTACTGTAGGCTAACGTTACCTGTTACCTGTTTTCATTTCAATTCCAATCACTGGCAAAATCAGTACTACTCAGGTGTAACCTCAATTCATACTGTGCAATACTTTCAGGGGATATTTCATATAATTCCAATCACTGTGCAATATCAATTTTCCACTTGTGCAATACTCTGTTTATTGTCGATATTGTATATATTGTTTCTATTTTTAATATTTCCACTTGTTTATATTGTTCCTATTTTTGTATTTCCTTCTATTTAAATTGTTCATATTTAATATGTCTGTCTAGTTTTGTTTTGCTTTTTTTTTTACTGTGTTGTATCTTGCGTTTTGTTTTTACTGATGCTTCTTGTTTTTGCACTATTCCTTTAGCTGCTGTACATTTCAAATTTCCCCATTGTGGGACTAATAAAGGAATATCTTATCTTATCTTATCTTATCTTAAAACCTACTTTAGGCTAACTTACCTGCTAAAACCCACTTGAGGCTAACACTACCTGCTAAAACTATATAAAACTAAATAATTACTGACTCTTATGATGCCGACTAGCAGCATAAGTTAACAAAAAGGCAACAAATTAGGACGAAAAATAACAAAACATGACTTTTGGCACTAATGAGTGATTTACTTTCGGAGCACCTGTGACTTTCTCTGAGTCACGAGGCCAGTAGTGCCGGGAGGGGTGACGTCAGGGCAGCAGACGCAGGTGTATGTCATTAATGGAGAGAGCCCATGGCCACTATTAGGTTGGACGGTTTTGTTTTAAATGTCCTCTCTAGCCTTTGGAGTTTCTTTTCCACACATTAATGCTCCAGTGTCACTGCCTTGTAGTAAAAGCGGCAGGAGCAGGCGCTGGCCATGGTGCTGCAGAGGCATTTCACTCTCCCTCCCACTGGTGGTTTCAGTACAGTCTATAGGCATTTTCTAAGCAGCTTGTTGGTGTCTGTGCCACAACGGTCACTTTTGACTCCCCCAAATTAAAAAAGATCTATGAGTTTAAATCTTTTACCATCAGAGTATGTAATACATTTAAACAGGTACATGCAATTACATATAGTGGTTAAGATTTTAATTTGTAACATGTTTATTTTTATGGTTTTCATCACTTTTTCTCACTAAATGTCCTTACCGCAACATTACAATAATGTTCATTTTATACATTTTGCTTTTTTAATTTCTATAATGTTTTTAACATTTATTAAAGCAGCAGTGTGTAGAATTGGAGGATGGTATTCTACTGACTCCTATTGTCATTGTTTTTGCTAGTGCAGGTGGAAGAAGTTCCGGTGACACTTTATAATAACCATCATTTATAAATGGTAAATTGATAGTTAATTAAACTTGATCGATAGTTACTTTACTGCTAACAAACAATGAAATGCTAATTCATAATTTCATAATGATTTAGTAGTTTAATAATGATTAGTAATTTTATAATTTATGGTATTTTAACAGTTTATTGTTGCACATATTACAACGTTTTATATACTGTATATAGTCTATGAGTATTTGTTAATGATTACGAAATTATTTGTAAACCTTTACAAGAAATCGTTTGTAAAACATCAATAAACATTACATGGACCAGATATTTGTAACATTTTGTTAAGGGTTAATCATTTTGTAAACCATCTATAAATATTATTTGGATGGCTTTTATAAAGTAGCAACTGATGATTATAATACCTTGTTAAATGGTTAATAAATACTTTGTAAAGCATCTGTTAACATTATTTTGATAGATAGATAGTTAATACTTTGGCAATGGTTAATAATTGGTTTCTGGTCCATTAACTACATAATGTTTATAGATGTTTTACAAACGATTTCTTAAAAGTTTACAAATCATTTAGTAATCATTACCACATACTTAATATAGTTTAGAAAATCTTAGGATGTGTACAACAATAAATTATTAATAAATACTAATGTAATTGGATTGTAATTGTTATTGTCTCCTATGAGCTATGATACAATATATCATTTACAAATACATTATTTAATTTTTCACAAACTAATGATAAAATAACTGAAATTAAAGCATTACTAATAATTGGTAAACATTATTCATCATCATTTCATTGTTTCTTAACAGTAAAATAACAAAATAACTAAGTTTAATTAAATACCAATTTACCCTTTATAAACGATGGTTATTATAAAGTGTTACCGAAGTTCCTTAAGTACAGAAGTATTATCAGCGGAATATACTTACAGTATTGGAATCAAAAGCACTCATAATCCAGATTATACCATATTATATGTATTCACCTGTAAAATGCAGCATTTTAATGTAGCAGATGGTCAATGTTGAGCTAATTTTAACTACTTTATACCCTATTGGGAAATTTATCCTATAAAAATGCATCATATTTTATTATTGATCCCATATTCAGGATGTAAAATCCTAATCTGCAAAGTAAATAGCTGTCAGATAAATGTTGTGAAAAACATTTTTAAAGGTTTCCCTTTAAAACGTAGTGGGGTCGAAGTATAAAGTAGTATAAAACACAAGTAAAGTACACATACCTCAAAAATACCTTAAAGGTACAGGGTGTATGATTTGGCGACATCTAGTGGTGTGGTTGCAGATTGCAACTAACCAAGTCCACTCACTCCCTTTCCAAGACTGCGGTAACATGAGCCGCTGAGTTGCAAAACCGTGGTAACGCCATTGGCCTTGCTCAGAGGCCATCCTTACCATATTAACACTACTTTAGGAGTCAGACGGCGGTACCGCAGTTTTGCGCTCTGCGGATCACGTTAATGCAGTTACATTGGCCCTTTAAGTACAGTATTTTGAATCCTTATTTAATGTAAAGACAGTCCTGTTATTCGTGTAAAAAAAAACACTGGCAGGTAATCTATACTGGAGGTTTAAACATTTCAATAGTCCTCCTCTAAATTTATTCCTGTGGCTCCACTTTCCTTTCAGATCCAATTTATCTCCCTCCCCGTGTCTCTTTAAGTGTCTCACTCTTGAGACATGCACTATGCAAACAAACACAGCCAGAGTCTAGTGAAACATCTGTCCTGGTCTTACACTAGCATCTGGTGCATTGAGAAAACAAAATACACAGACATGAGGGTGTAGGAGAGAAGGTGGCATATGTTGCTTTTACGACCTTTTTGTTTTAACAATGACTACAGTAGATTCAACACTGCTTTCTGTGGATACAGCATGTGTTACTATTTGCCCCTGTGGCTTGCGGCCTGCCCATCACACAGATTCCAATGGCTGCTTTAGCATTTATCAGTACTAATCTGCATTTTGTTTTCCCAAATCACACCGCAATGATATTTCAATCATATTAATCCAGAAATCTTTTCTCCGCCCCCTTCCATTTCCCTCTCTCTGTCTCTGTCACACAGCAAGCACGACTCACTGACTCACAGCGGTGGAACGGTAAAGGGTAGCCCTGCCCTTGAGTCATATTCGCATTAAAGGGAGTGACAACATTAATAAATTGTATTTTAGTTCATAATATGCTCACTGAAAGAACGGCTGGTGGTGACGAACACTTTTTTAACAGAGGGAAGAACATAATCCTGAGTAAGTAGCTCCTGCACACACACACACGCACACACACACACACACACACACACACACACACACACACACACACACACACACACACACACAATCAGCTTCTTTATTACTGTAGTTCAGCAAAGTAGAAATGCAGGAATCTCTTTTGGGGATTTTGCCGAAGTATAAGGACATCTACCAGGTAAGGAAAAAGCCTGATACAAATGTCTTGAATGAAAGGTGTGTGAAATATATAACTCAGAGAATTTTAAAAGCCATCTTGAAGAGATACGTTTGCACTAAAAGCTCATTCTTCTCAGACCTCATGTTTTATAATTTCATTGAGTACAACACAAAACTGGGGAAACAAACATTATTACCTTCTGGCCAGGCCAAAAGCCACTCTGAACCTATAAAAAAATACCTACAAGTCCATTTCAGCACAGTGGACAGTTCCCCGGGCTTACTGTAACCCTATTGGGACTGTCGGTGAGCGTCCGTCGGCTCTAATCTGCCCGTGTCGGAGGTTTTTTGGCCGATTTTGAATCGGCGGTGGCGTCCGTCGTTGAGAGAAATCACTCTGATTGGCGGTTCAACTTAAACAAATCAGTCCACAAGAAGAGAAACGGAAGTGAGGAAAGCAAGCCAACGAGTAAAGTCAAGAGGACACACACACAGAAGGCACTTCTCATTTTTCATCTTCATCTCATCTGATCATTCAAATAAACGGATATTTTCACAACGACATGGCCATCTGGAATGAAGCTAAGAGGTAAGTGAGAGTGGTGTGATGTTGGGTTGGTGTGTTTGGGGCTTCAAATGAATCGGTGCATGAGAAGAGAAACGGAAGTGAGGAAAGCAAGCCAACAAGTTAAGTCAAGAGGACGCCGGACAGAAGGCACTCACTGGTGAGTGAGAGAAACGCCTATTATAGTCTATGTATAGTATTTCATTGTTCAACACAGGCCATTTCGGTAGAATATGACAAAAGAAGAGAAATAATTTTGTTTTACTTTTGTATGGCACTTTTGTTTGTCACTTTTTAGGCGGATGTTTTATTGGCGTCCGGTAGTTGCTTTCAGTTCAAAATGACAGAAGTGTAGCTTGAGATAACTCATACCCCTGGCAGGCTAATGCTAATGTTAGCAGTAGCCAACAGTAGCCAAGGTATCTAACTAAGACTGACATGTGGCCTCACATGAGAGCCTGTAATGGTAGCTACATTTTTAAAATGTTAAAATGTTAATTTGATGTACAATTAGAGTTGTGATGTGCATGCGACAGCTCTTTTAAATTGTTACTCTCTCACATTAAATGCAGCACATGTGAATCAGCTGATGAGCCAGACCTTCTCATTAAGATGTCTGTGAAGTCTGTGAAACAGATGTTGGAACACTGGCCAACTCTTTTCAGAAAACAACAGGTAAGCCAACAAGTATATTAAAACAAAACAAAGTCCAAATGCCCTGCACCTTGAACCATTCGCATTGGTACCATACTGGAAGGTAATGTCGTCAAACACTGGCCTTGTAACATGCTCAGAATGTTTATTAAAATAAAAAATAATCCTGCGAACGAATCATTCTTTGTGATTAATTTATTTATCTAAGGCAATTGGTTTCCTATATTCTACTGAGTAGACACAACTGTTCAGTTAAGTCGGACTAACTTGTTTTACTTAAGTTGCTAACGTTTAGAAAGAACAAGCTAATTTCACCTGACATTTTTAAGTTGGAACAACTTCACAAAATTAAGTAAATACAAAAAAATGGACATGAACTTAAGAAGTATATATCAAGTAAACAACATAAGATAAATAGTTATGTTTACTTAACTTTTTCAAGGCAATCGGTTTCCTAGATTTTTTAAAGTAAGATCAACCTGTCCTATTTTACAGTGTGCTGGGCGCTGATGTTGCAATGGAACGAATAATCGACTTTCACTTCTTGGCAATAAATGTTCTTGGTCGTAACAGCAGCTTTTATATCCACTGTCCTCTGTCTTCCAGTTTTCCTTTTTGAATGAGAAATACAGACTACCAAGACCTGCTGGTAGGGAGAGTTATTTCCTTTTACACAGACGCAGAATGTACATGGTAGCTGGCCGACAGTTGTAGTCTTTGCAGTGCGTTCAAGTGCAACATTTTGGCCAAGACAAAGGCGACGTGAGGCGATGCAACTGGTGGCCTTCGTCACCGCTAGTTCTTTGATGTTGGGTTAGTGTGTTTGGGCCCTTAATCATCCCATCAAGATAGCCATAGCCAAGCAAGAGGCATTGGATATCTGTCTGTCAGTCCACCACTTTGGTCCAGACTAGAATATCTCAATGACTGATAGATGGATTGCCATACAATTTTGTTGAAGGTTGACAGTCCTGTGTTTGTTGGACCCATTCATCTCCCCTCCCACCCAACATAAGCAGTCCTTTTCACTTTTTATTCTACGTCGCTAGCTCTGAGCGTAGCATAATTATGCAGTTGCATTAACATCGCAGTCAATACAGACTACACACATGTGCCCCTTGAATATATCTTACCAGATGCTACTGGGAAGGAAGCTCAGTGTTTTATGTGAACTGATAGTTATAAATAGATAAAACTGTATTTACTGTCCATTTATCTGGAACATTACTTATCTGTTTATGCCAATTATGATACTGCATCCTCCTGACCAGGTTTATGAGTCACAGTCAAAGAAGGAAATTGAGTGTTATCCCTAAGATGCTGTTAAAGGTGTAATGAATAATTAAGTTGAAATTAAACAATACAGGAGGTATGTGGGTCTTAGTGGTAATACACGAGGGAATTCTGAAATAAAGCTAGAGGGTTTGAGGATATTTCAGAAGAGATATTTGCTGTGGCTATGAGTTCAGCTGTATTCCATTAAGTGCAACCAAGTGATCATTCCTATCAGACTGAAATATTAAGACCCTTTGCCTCATGGGAAATATTGTCTGTCAGGAGAGTCACTCTGTCCAGTAATTTTATGGTCAAATGAATCTATCCAGTGATTGAGTTTTACAACTAATAATAAAGCTTCACTTATAGCAACCCAGTCATCAGAATTTTTTTTGGCATTTCTGCAAACCACGGGATACACTGAATGTCATGTTTATGAACCAAAAATATATTTCATAAATATGTTTCATATCAGCCTCGTATCACGCTTGCCAAAGTGCACAATGCGACACCAGTTAACGCTGTGAAAAGATTGGTTAGGTTTAGGAAACAAAACTACTTGGTTAAGGTTAGAAAAAACATCATTGATAGTGTTAAAATAATAATGTACCAATGTAACTTCAGAATTTCTTACGTAACGTAACAAGCATAACTATGTTATGTAACTAGTCAAAGTTTGGTTTTGAAAAACAAAACAAACTTTGAAAAACGGCTGCCATGTTTCTACAGTAGTCCAGGATGGACAAACCAAACACTGGCTCTACATAGGGCCGATCACATTTTCATGTTTTCACTGTAGTTTTCCTACTCGCTTGGTAAATGGGAGAAGTTTCAGTTGGTTGCAATCTGCAACCTCATCGCTAGATGCCGCCAAATCCTACACACTGTACCTTTAAGGGCCAAAAACTATAAAGTTTGTCTCAAATAATGCCTTTCTTTGAGCAGGGATGGATGCTATTATCTGGGTATTGGTACTGTAGGACATGCCTGAGTTGAAAAAGGATAGAGCTGAAACAGCCACTTTATAATTGGAGCTGAGTCAGCAGGTGAATGATTGCAACTTTGCCCTATGGGATCATCACCATCATTATGATGTATTGGCGAAAGAAAAAAATGGTTATTTCTGTGTAACCTTGCCCTGGGCCCTGCTAATTAGATAGACTAATACCAAACACTGCTGGCTCCTGACAGGCTGTCACTCTTGTAGCAAAAAGGTCCAGATTCGGCATTGCATGTGGTAGAGTGATACAGTGACACAGAAGGTGTAAATGTCGAGTGTGGAGGCTGTCCTTCAAACTGGGTTCAAGCCCCCTCGACAGCAAACATCCATCCTGCTGAACTGTCCTAAGGCAGACTGAATTCCCACCTGCTCCTGAGATGTTCAGCCAAGTGAGAACTTCCCTCTTCAATCAATAGTATATCACATCATTTTCCCCTCCACTGTCAGCACTAACTCATTTCAAATTGTGTTTTTCTTGCAGAATTTAGGTTATACAGCCCGCTGTCAAATAGCCCCCATCCACTTAATGTGACACAGGATTTAATGGTTAGGACATACAAGGGTTTTATTTTCCAGATACTGTGAGTGTAAGAACGCTAACATGGTTAATTACATGGGCTGCCAACAAACCAGCAGTGATTTCCCCCTGTGGTTGTAAAGGATCTCTATTACTATGAGGCATTTTTTCTGACCTCAGACCATGACAGAGGCGCAGTGTGCTGTAGCCTGTGCAGCAGTCATTAAATAATCCCTGCACAGGCCTAATCCACTCAACATCAGCTCATTCATGACTACAGAGAGGAATTAATAGTAGATGTGTTTGTGAGTGTATGAGTATTTATATTTATCTGGTTATATCTGGATAATCTGGGTATTTCTTGACTGCTTATCATAACCCAACAGAAAGTCTTTTTGAGAGGCAGAGACAGAGGTTCTACAGAAATCTGATGTTTCTTGTGGTTTTTATACCCATATGGCACATTGTTGCCCTGAGGCATCAAAAATGTCTACAATGTCAAAATAGCCCAATTTTTCAAATAATGGGGTGAAATTATTTTTTAGGAATAAAGATAATTAATGTAGTGAAGGGATATGAAGATTGAGGCCATAAACCTAAGTATTGGACAAATTCTGATTTTGACGTATTGGTTGCACTAAATAAAAGCTTAACGAATCACCAAAGAAAATTACAATTTATCCTGATGATAGGAACATGAATGTCTGCATGCAATGTGATGCCACTCCATCCAATAGTTGTTGAAACATTCCACTCTAACCACAAATGTCAACCTCATGGTGGCGCTTGAGGAAAAGTCAGGAGCTCAAAAAGGTCATTTGGATTCATCCTCTGTGGACCATGAATGTCAGTAAAAAGAAAATGCCAAAAAGTGCCAATTCATCAAGTACATGTAGAGGTATTTCATCGAAGGTGTGAACATTTCTGGCAACCCATTCAATAGTTGTTGAGATATTTCAGTCTGGATCAAAGTGGTGGACCTACGGACCAACAGACCAAACGGCATAGACATCCCTAGAGCCACAACGCTAGCATGGCGAAAAAGATGGAAATGATGGTGCTGCCGATACTGTAATGGTGGTTGGGAAATTAAACTAGTGATGTTGATTAAAGTGGTAATTATGATGACGTCAAGCTTGGCAATGATGATTTATCTTGATGGTGATAATGGTTGTGATAATGATGATGCTAAATCAGTAGCATCAATGAGGGTATACCCATGCGCGTCCTATCATGCCAGTGTGTTCCCCCTCTATGTTAATCTCCCAACTGGCATTGGCCTTTAGCCTCCTTGCTGTCGCCGCTGCTGTTGGGAGTGTTTTTGAAAGGACAATATCCCCCCATAAGCCTGACTCTATCAGCTTGGTTGGTCCATTCATTTTTAACTTAATCTGTTCAGTATGTGGAGCAATTTAGATCAGGCAGCCAGGCCTTGGCCCCTAATCCACGGAACACTCCAGGGCAAATGGCTGCCTACACCCAGAAATGACCCCCACGGTCTCTATTCTTTCTCTGTTTATTTCTGCCTATTCTTGTTTTTGTTGGCCCTTGATCTCCACTCTGGCTGGGAGCCAGGAAAAGACAATAGGACAAGGCTAACCGTCAGAAAGATCACAGCTGAATGATCACAGATAAAGAAGAGAAAAGTCTCTGAAAATTAGGTTTACAGAGTGAAAGTACAGATGATGAAGACTGGCAAGAAAGTTATCCAATGTTGCTGGTTGGACTTTTATTTTCATTGTCACCCATCCAACTTTGTACCAGACTTTTTCCACAGCTGGCCCCTTCCACAAATAAATGTCTCACCTTTCCTCATCTGCTGTCTTGCTATCTTTTGGGAGCAGTTCAGCTCAGTGGTTCATGGGAAATACGCGCCAGGGACACAGTTGTTGGCGTGTCAATGATAACCCATGTGTCACTCCAAGATACCACCGGCGGCTCTCCGTAAACCCATGGCTTTGTCTTCTGTCAGTGTCGCCATCACAGCTAAATGCCTGTGACTGCACAGCTCATCGCCAAAGAGAGGTGTCATCCCAGAGATGTATCACCGTGTACATGTCCCTGTCTCTTTGCTAGTCCACTCGAGGTGCAGAAGTGGAGTGACTGTGACTCAGGGTAGTGTGTGTGTGTGTGTGTGTGTGTGTGTGTGTGTGCCCCTGCGTGTGTCTGTTTGTGTATGTTCTTGTGTGGCTGTCCTTGTGAGAAAGATTTGAGTTTTGGCCCATTGGAGGGAGGCCACTTTGGTAAAGTGAGGTCATTTTGGCCTGTTCCCACTTTTTTCATTGAGTTATGACCATGGCCAGATTAACAGGGCAGAAATTAGCTGTTCAATTGGCCCATTTTCCCTCTAAATTCCCATCAATTACAGTGCACACAGTATACTGTAGATGGTACAGTAACCCAACCCTAACCCCAACCCTATTCCTATGTGCAAGAGCGGGATCCCCCACTGCCTGTCACAAGACGTGTGGTTAGGATTCCAACACTGGTGCGAGGAAAGGAGCCTAGATCCACTGTTATGTGCAGTTGGGTCTATTCTTTCCTCTTTACAGTGTTTGATGGATAGAGGGCTGTCTCATTCCACTATTAAAGTGTATGAAGCAGCCATTTCTTTCTGCCATGAGGGTTTTGGCGACAGACTGGTCACCCTTTCATGAAGTGATTTCTGTAATTGGTCAGGAGGCAGGGCAGTGGTGCGTGCCTCCTGCCCGCAGTGGGAACTGCCATTGGTGCTCGAGGCCTTGGTGAAGGACCCCTTTGAACTCTAGAGTATTCCTCTTTAAGGGCGTTGTCATTCAAGACAGCTTTGCTGCTTGCATTGACCTCAGGCATACTGAACAGCGTGTGCTTAGGTGATGGTGTGGCCGGAAAAGTATTTTCGAGGAAACGCCTGGCGGGGTGGCCTATAGGCAGGAGAGAAGAGATCCTCCCACTGTGGTCTGTGCACATTCTAAGAATCGTGTTGCGGTGTTGACGGCCTTGTTCGGTGGAGTGATTTGAGGATATGTGTAGGGTGGCGTCATGGGCGACGCCTTGCCTGTTCATACAGTTCTACCTCTTGGACATGCCGGGCTCCTTTTCAGGGTCTGTGCTTGCTGGAACGACACAGGACTGGTGAAAAGGGTGAGGTGTGTGCGTCAGTTGTGTTGCACTTGATACACAAAGCATGATACACCTACATGTTCCCATGCTCCATGATGACCCGGGGAATGTGGTGTGCAGGGTGTCTCCAATTTTTTGTCTTTTGACACCTGCAGGGTTAGGCCATGGCCTTACCCAGATCAGTCACATACTATCTGGGCTGGCTAGGGCCCCCTACTTCTCTGCTGCAGCGGCCTAGATTATAAAGAAGTAGGTGGGCTGCGGTGTCTAATCCTTAGCTGGTCTGGATCAGTGTGGTTAGGGCCATGTGGTGTCGCAACAGGGCGTACATACATCGGGCTCCACCCACTGTACCATAGAGTCCAGTAGAGGGCGGATGTGAGTTAGAACGTGGTTATGATATTGTAACTCTAGTTCTATAAGCCCAGGCGGAGTTGACACATGCATCACATGTTGCTGAACATGAATAATTTTACATAAGATATCATACAAACTTATGAGGATACGTTGCTCAGTTTGATGGTAATTTGAGGTAATTTGATGAAACACATTATTTGGGAAAATTCAACATGTGAGGTCAAAATCGACTTAATAAAGTTGTAAGAACTGCTTCTATCACATGCCCTATATTGCCCTACAATGACTCCTGCAGAGAGTCCTCAATGAAATTATTTGTCACTTGTGAAATAACAGCTGCAAAGCTAAGCTCCAGTGTTACAGAGCTCCTTGCTCTGTCTTCTCACCACGTGCAACTCGTCTTGTAAACATGTGTTAACACCTGAGATTTGCTCTCATCATACACCTCTGTGTGTAATTAAATGAATCAGTGATTGCCATTACAGATGGTGACAATTGCATCTATTTATGAGAGCAGCTGGATGTTCCCCGGCTACAGAATCACAAACAAGTCACATGAATCATCTTCTGGCAACAATAATGAGTTGGCGTTTGCGTCTAAGGAATGATATTGGAACAAAGTCTTATAAAAAATATCACTCACTTGGCAGCAGAATTACTTTTGGCAATATTACATTTCTATTAAATATAGCCTCCTTTCTACAAAATCAAACAAGAATAGAGTCATGAATATATGCAATGTCCACACCCCTGGTTTCACTTTGTAGCCATTGTAGTGAATAATGTTAACAGTTCTTTTACCATAAACCCGCCTTGGAAATAGTTTTTATCTGAAAATGAGATGCGAATGTCATAACATTCAAGACACTATTAAGGTATACAAGAGTCAACAAAATGAACATAATTTTGCTGCATAATCTCAGAATGCATACTACACACAGACCCAATTAGACCAACATTATGATGCATTGAGATTAGTGTTGACAGAGCACACAGACACTGGGGTATTTTTAGATTTTGTTTACCTATTGAATTACTCTCCATCCTGGTAATCCCTTGTATTTCTCTGTTGATTTGTATCCAGTCATCTAATATTTATAGCTCTTAGGGTTACAGTGCATATTCACAAATAGACTACATCCTGTAGTTATGCAGTGTTTCATCCTTTACTGATGAAATACTCAAATTTATTCTTAATTGATTTGAGTTAACATGCCATACAAATCTTAAAAGCTATTGAAAAGAAACATCCAGACCAGTAATGGTCCCAATATCTTTTGGCTTGTAACCCCTCACCCTGACTACATTTACATGCACACTGATATTCCACTATTATTGCAAATATGAAAATATTCTGAATTTTATATGGTTCATGCAAACAGCATATTCCGTTTGGATATTCTGAATTAGGCACATGATAGACAGACATGTGGGATATGCCGATATTATTCTGGTTTTAGGAGCATTCTTTTGACATGTATACAGCATTTGGACTATGCTTTTCAATTAGGGTTTTTACTGTCGTTTGCGACCCACTGCCTCTTGTCTGTGTATGGCCAGCTCTATGCGTTGTACACAAACCAAAAGACTAAAACACAGTTTTACAAAACTTGCAGAACTGTGGCAGTTGGTAAAGGAGGGACATTTAACTAATTTAAAGGACGTAGCTGTAGGACGTACGTCATGGGGGCGTTTTACGTTTATTGGAGTATACACGGATGCATGTAGATGGGAATATTAGTGGAATATAAATTTTCATTGTAAACAGCTCAACAGGAATATTGTCTTTTTCGGAATAAGGGCAAAAACATTGTTAATGAAGCAATGTCTACTTATGAGCACAGGTAAGAATTTTTATGGGCCCCAAAGAATTGAAAGTGTCCAGTAGTTCACAAGAAAACAAAGGAAATCTTAGAGAAAAGTCCAAAAAAGTAATAGTTTTCTGTAACACATAATTTTATTTCTGATCATCTTGTGATCCCTCACACTTATCTAAGGACCCCCAGGTTGGGAACCACTAACATACCCGCCAAATATTTCTTGTCCATAGACTGTATATAGATGGACAACGCTTCCTCACGTCCTCCAACTGCACAGAAGTGAAGCCAAAATATACCGGATATGGGAGCTGCCATCTTGCGCTTTTGACGTCATTTGGAGCCATGATCTGCACAGTCGTGATTAGGGGGTGGAGCCATGGTATTGAGGTCCCACCCATACATCCGCCCGAACAAATTGATCACTAAAGCCATGTCTGATGATTGAACATGTGATTACAAACGATGGATATTAATTTGATATTGCTTTTACAAGATCTGTCTCAGCCAATTCATGAGAGTCAGCCTCCATTTCGCTCTCGACCTCATCCAACATTTTGCTCACAGCCTCCATTTCGCTCTCGATCTCAGCCTCCGTTTCGCTCTCAGCATTCTTTTCGAACTCAGTCCCTTCCTCCTCATACTCTTCATCATTTCAAACCGGCTCCTCATGTTTTCTTACCTGTTCAGGTACATTTCTTCTGACAGGATGTCATTCTGAAGCATTGAACACATTTTAAAACAAATTAATTTTGTGTGGATGTCCAGAGAGTGTTGACAGAAATTATGATGATGATGATGATTATTTTGATGAAAAATCAAATAGCATTGATTACCGTTTCTGGCTCCGCTTGTGTATCAGTAGTAAAAGATTGTGGTTGACGTTAACTTGACTGCCTATTAACGTGACACAAGGGACTAACGACAGTAACAAGTCACATGAATAACAACTGACGTGACAAAATAAGTCAACGTTGACATATAGTTTGACACAGGACACACACAACGGACTCCTGGATGAAATCCTGTGTTTGTTTCACCCATCCACCACCCCTCCCAGACTCTGCTAGCGTAATTCTTGCTCTTAAATACTATGTTAGTTCCTTAGAGCATCTAAAAATGAGGATGGTGATGGGTTTACGTTGGAGTTGGTTGAAAGCCTGGTGCGTTGCATACAGACGCTAAAGGGTGCCTCTGTGCATCGATATTTGACGAGTTGGGAGTGAGAACGGGTTGATCAAAACATCTGATTCCCTTCAGATTCATATGAGATACATAAGATGTTTTTTTTCTCTGAACACATTTAGTCCAAAAACAGAAAATCTGAGCAGATATTACAGAGAGAAGAAGGAGAGAATGAGACAAATGGAGATATAGGAAGAGATGATGATTTCTTACCTGTTGGCATCTTTGCTGCCGGCAGGTAGAGCATCTATACACAAAATCAACTGTTTTCAACGACTTTACACACACAAACTTCTCACTGCTAAACACCCTTGGCTTCTTTATTTATTTACATGCTTTTGGCAGACACAGGACACATATTGTCGTTTTCAGAATAAGTCGGGCTACTCAGAAATGCCATCAATTTGTATTTAAGTTGTACTATATGTGTAAAAGGACAGTTGTTGTCTTATAAAGATGTTATGAAGTTGCTGACCCTGATGTATGGAAAACATTAAGATGATTTATCTATAAACGCCTACCTATGCACTGTCGGGAGATATGAGGTTTTCATCAAATTACACTTTGGGTCAAAGTGTTTTTACGTCTGTCCTCCATGTTGTATGAATAATTGTTATTTCATGAATAAATTCAGGACATTTCAGGGATAAACTTGTGTGTATGTTGGTGGAGGTTCAGTGAGTGTGGTTTAACTTCTCACCAGTAAAAGAAAGCAGGAGCAATCCAGCTGCCAGGGCTGAAAGACAGACAAAGAGTTTTGTTAAATCTTCAGATACAAAAGTTTGCAGATAGTTGATATGCTGTGCTTTACTATTTATACTCTACAAACATCATTATCACTCAGACATAGACTTCCTATATCCATTTCTACACAGACGACACAGTTTTATATTGCTGCAGAATCTGATGCTGGTACTGAATGTTGACAAGACAAAATGTGTATTATTCTGTAGAACCAATAATTCCAGTTGACAGCTTTCTGCCATTGAGACATTTCCTGTCTGAAAATCTCTGATCTTATAAACACCTGCTGATCTGTGTGGACACCAGTGTGACTTTTAAACAGAATCAGGTGCAACTGGCTCAGAAACTAAAGCTACATTACAGAAATCGTTGGATGCAGTCGCCCCAATTCTGGAAAGCAACATCTAAAAGCAGTTCTGATAAAGTACACAAAAGAAGAAACTCACCAACAGTCAGGGAGATCTTTGAAGTCATCATGTCTGCAGCGAGAACTCAATACAACTTAACATGACACCTGCTCAGGTATATATACTGTGGTCTCTGCCTCAGAGCTGTTTGATTTCCTCCCAGGCTCTTTTCATGCTGTTTCAGCATTGGACTGTTATGTTGACTGACTGCTGGAAGCTGTTTGTTCACCATTCCATTCACGAACTCACCTGCCAGGTGATAAACACATTGATGACACACAAACAGACACACACATTTAGGGATTTACCAGTTTATCGGCTGAATATCGGTACAGGCCGATATTCGCCTTGTTGACTGCCATCGTTCTATCGGCAACTAAGATGACATTCGTCGATGTATGGGGTCAGATCAGTCTCAATATTCACAAATGCACACAGTAGGATTCACACATGTATTTTGTGATATATGTATAAATCGTAAAGTAGAATTATTGCAGTATTAACGACAGCAGCCAACATCTAAATCTTCCTCCAGGTGTTCACTAAAGAAACATCAACACGTTTCAGCTTCTTCTCTCATTCTAATGAACTTTATTTATACAGCACTTTTCAAAACAAAGTTACAAAGTGATTTACATGGTTGAACAAGAAACAAGAACATTTCAGGACCGCAATGAAATATAATCAGGCAATTACAACAATACAAAAATAAAATGAATAGCTGAAATAGTTAATTAGGCACTAACTAGGAGGAAGTTTGACAAAACCTCAAATGAGCTCAAATGAGCTTTTTCCAGCTTCGTTTTCTGACTAAAGTAAAGCCCTTCCTCAACCGACAGGACCTTGAGAAGGCAATTCACGCCTTTATTAGTTCGAGACTTGACTATTGTAATGCACTGTATGTTGGTCTCAACCAGTCTTCCCTCGTGCACCTCCAACTTGTGCAAAATGCTGCTGCTCGCTTTTTAACTAACACTTCCAGACGAGAACACATTACCCCTGTACTTTACTCGCTCCATTGGCTTCCAGTTCGATTTAGAATCGATTTTAAGCTCTTCATGTTTGTTTTTAAAGACATTAATGGCCTTGCCCCATCTTATTTGTCCGAGATATTAACTCACCACGGGCATAACAGGGCTTTGGTCATCGGGTCAACTTTTTTTAGAAGTCCTGAGGTCGAGTTATAAGCTGTGGGGTGATCGTGCTTTTGCTGTCGCTGATCCTAAACTATGGAACAAGTTACCCCTTGATATACGTCACTGACCTAGTACTTTTTAAATCTAAGCTCAATACCTTTTTATTTAGATTGGCTTTTAATACCTAGTAGCACTGTGAGATTTTCCCTGTGCTTTTTATGCACCTTTTTATGATTTTATGATATGTTATGTTTTTATTGCTGTTATTTCCTGATGTCAATGTAAAGCACTTTGGGTACCTTTTGGTTATTTTAAAGGGCTATACAAATACATGTTGATTGAAATGTTGATTGAAAACGGTGGGTTGATTGTAAGCAATGCTTTTGTCCTGGGGTGAAAAGGCCAGGGAATTGTAGAAAACTGTGGAGGTTGGGTTAACTAAACAGTTTGTTCCTGGTGTCGGGCATAGAGGATGTTTACCTTTGGAGTTACCTTTCCCGGTGAGAAAAAGCAACATTGTCTCCCTTAGGGGCTTGTTGGTTTGTTATTTTAAGTTGATATTTTTTTGCATAAACACAATAAACATTGTGTCTTGGGTACACATATATGGCCATCTAGGTGAGTAATCGCTTTGCTGGGGCTTTACCAGGTCATTGAGTTTATTTTTACACCTGTCGTGGCATGCACGAATACTAGGTTTGAGAGAGGAAAGGTAGTGTTGGATAGCCAGTTAGCTAAGGCAGAGGTATTCCAGAGTTGTTGTTTTTTTAAAAAAGCCTTAAAGTTTTTCCTGAATTGTTTACGCACATGTAGCATTATTGCATGGAGCAGATTAATAATCAATCTTTAATTTATATTAAAATATGCATCTATAATTAATAACTCAAAATTATTAATCATTAACCCCTGAATTGTTGTCAAATGTGAAGGAGAGTGATATCTCAGATTCAGATATCACACACAATTAGTTTTAATATCAGAATTCAACCAGGCAACACCTCATTTTGAAAATTTCAAAGCTTTATATTAATCACTTATGTCTCATAATCTCAGGGATGCCTCAGAGTTCGGGGGCAGTGTACAGTGATTCGAGTTGTTTTATATACACACACATCAAATAACCAAGTTCTTTATAAAATGAAATGTTTATTTAACCAATTACATGACTAAACCAGTGACAGAATATGGTGATAATGATAATGAATGAATGTTGAAACAAATAAAACGATGAACATTTATGAATAGAAACAGATCAAATGTTCCAAAGTCAATTCAGTGACTGTTATCTCTCAGTTAAATTTGTAGTTTGACGTTTGCCTACCAATTCAATTTAGTTTAGGTGTTATTGCACCATTCAGAAGTTGAGAGTTTAAAAAGCACCAGGGAAGATTGCAAAGCAGTTTCATTGTCTAAATTTAGGGGTGGTCTAATTTAAGTTAGCTTGTTGATTGATTTCTTAATTATTCTTGCATCTAATATTAACTATCAATTTCTTAAACTAACGTTATTTATTAATTGACTCAAACTTTGTTTAGTAGCCTAATCATCAAACTCTTTCACATCTGAGAATGTATCTGTATCAGTGTTCATGTAGAGCATTATAATACAAGCAGGCAGGAAAGAGCAGAACAGAAGACACCAGACTTCTCCTTATCATCTGAGGAAGGGGTCCAGCTTTTAGTTGGCGGGACAACAGCACTCCTCCCATGTAATAAGCTATATTGATTCTTTCAATTAAACTCATTTTGCAGGACTAGTACTAGGTAATTTGCTTCACATGTTTAATTCTTCCATATCTGACAGTTGGGCTGTATTAGCTGCATAACGGTACCAAACACCTATATGATATAAACCACTGAATAAAACCTGGTCAATTGAAGTAAAATGAACTAACCAATTACACTACATAGATGAACCTTGTTATAATAACATGTAGGTACAGTATATGAAACACTACAACAGACAGGCCCATATATGAAGATATATATGTGCGCTGATTACACAGTAGATGAAGGGATAAGATTAATCTCAGCATATTAAAACAGTCAGTCCAAATGACAGCAACAGAGAAAGGGGAGGGGTCGCTCTGAAACAGACTGCAGGCCGCTGTGTCTGTGAGATTCTGTGGGCTTTGATGAGATACAAGTTTCCAACATAACAGTTAGAATTCAACTTCGACGACATGAAACTAAGGGAAATGTAAACACAGTTGATTATCATGAACTAGAGTCTATTCTATATGTTGTTCTAAGCATGTGTAACATTAAAAAGGAGTCACTTTATGTATGGTTCACAAACAACGTTAAAAGGTGTAATACACTTTAAGTAGATTAAAAACATATATTCAAAATATAGGATTAACTGAGGCATTAGTAGGCACCCAAATTTCGGTTTAAGATTTCTGGGGACGTATATTATGCATATTTAGAAATAATATGCTTGTCGGACCAAGTGATTAATAAAAAGGATAGGCCTACTTAAGGTTTTGCCCTGATACTTCTGATTATTATTATTATGAGTATTTGAGTTATCTAAACTGAAAATGACCGAAATGGATGAATTGATTTAAACAAACTTAGTCACAAATTTGGTTTTCAAAATAATGCAGGGAGAGAGCAGAATGGTCTTAGACAAGGTTGTGTCTCTGCAGCCATGGCGGAAGGTAAGGCCCATGTAATATTTAATTGAAATATCTTTTTGTCATAAACATGTACATGGCGAAAATAACACGTTTGTAGGGCATGCAAACAAATGCATGTCTTTTCCCAAAAAAGCATGGGATTATCATAAAGTGTGCATGTCTGTAAAGGGGAGACTTGTGGGTACCCATAGAACCCCATTTTCATTCACGTCACATTTAGAGGTGAGAGGTCAAGGGACCCTTTTAAAAATGGCCAGGCCAGTTTTTCCTTGCCAAAATTTACGGTAACTTCGGAGCGTTATTTAGTGTTCTTCCCAACATGTGAGCATGACATGATTGGTACTAATGGTTCCTTAGTTTTTTAGTTTCATATGATACCAGTATCTTCACTCTTTAAAACTGAGCCTGCTTCAACCTCTGAAAGACAGAATAGTGGGAGGGTCAGCTGGCCTGGCTGCTGTCTGATTTTTAGGAGGATAAATGTGGGGTGAAAAATGATTAAACATGGGGTTCCAGGCTTGATATTACAGGGACACTGGCCCCCTCTGCCCCCCCCCCCCCCGAGAACCACACCTGATTAAAAATCAGAACTTGTCCAGAGTCTGTAGTCTGTTTCATTTCATTTATTAGCTGAGGAAGTTTAACAAAGATTTCCTTTATAGGATGATTTAAACACTTCTTACAGTCTTTTTCTGTACATGAACCATTTCACAGCTGCAGGAACTTTATTCATCCAGCAATGAAACAGAGAAACATCAGAGCAGGTCTTCATGAACACAACAGAGAGAGACATGATTAGAAACAAACTCGGCTTGTAGAAAACTACAGAAACCCGTCACCAAAACTACACTACATATTTGTATATATATCATATACATGTTAGGTGGACACCTGATCACTACAGCCATGTTTGATGGTTAAACATGTGATTACAAACAATGGATATAAATTTGATGCCGCTTTTTCAAGTTCCACTTCGTCCATTTCATGAGTCGTTCTTAGTTTATCTGTATCATTTTGCTCTAAGCCACCTTTTTGCTGTCCATCTCAGCCTTCATTTCGCTCTCGGCATTCTTTTCGAACTCAGCCTCATCCTCTATTTCGCTCTTGATCTCAGCCTCCATTTTGCTCTCAGCATTCTTTTCGAACTCAGCCTCATCCTCCATTTCGCTCTCGACCTCATCCAACATTTCGCTCACAGTCTCCTTTTCGCTCTCGATCGCAGGCTTCTCGTAGTCATAGACCTCCTCGTTGATTTTGTTGTCAGCCGTCATTTCGTTCCCGATCTCATCAATCATTTTGCTATCGGTGTCTTCCATTATTTTGAGCTCAGGCTTCATATTGCCACTGATCTGATCCATGATTTTGTTTTCGGCCTCTTCCATTATATCGTTACTAGCCTTCATTTCCTTCTCGTTCTCATCCATCATTTTGCTCACGATCTCATCCACCTTTTCCTCCTCAGCCGTCATTTCACTTTCGGTCTCAGGAGAAAACAAACTACAGCAGAAGACGAAGGAGGATTTTGATCAGTTCAACAGGTAACAAACAGCTGCAAAGTTTTACTGACTTTACTGACACAAACTCAGGCAGAAAATGATCAAACTGAAGTTAAATCGTTAAAATCTAAAAATAAAATAAAAATAATAAATGAAAAAAATGAATAAAGACAAAATAAAACAATAAATAATTGAATACCATTTAAATCAAAGAAACAATTTAAGAAAAAATGAATTAGATCGCATAAATGAAAAGATATAATGGTTTTAAGATAACTATAATAATGAATGAACTATATAAATAAAGATAAAAATAGATCAAATAGAAGAAGAACTTAAACTTAAAAACATTTTGATTCTCTTTTTTCTATGATTTCTAAGTGAATTTATGCGAATGAAAGCTAGTTGCCATCCACTACTGAGGAAACTGGATGTAAATATGACATTTGTGTTGGATTCATGTAGTAATGTGAGGAAGGTTACATCAGATGTGTGTGGAGCGATGAGGAGACTGTTTTCGTCTCTTCAGCGGAGCAGAAGCTTCAGTGGACGTTGAAGTCATTTATTTGCTAAATCTGTTTCCATTGCACTTTTTGCTTTGATTGATTCACTGGCTTTTCCACCTCAGCCAAACGTAATTTGGAAGATTTTTTTCAAATGTTTGGCGTTTTTTCTATGCGCAAATTGAATATGCTCATAAAAACAGGCGAATGGAAATGCACCTAATGATATCCTCGAGAAGTGTAACACTGAATGATATCAATATATGCTTTTTGTCTGTGTGTTCGCGTGTTGCTGAATTGACTCCATTAAGGAGTTTGATATTTGATGAAGTCAAAAATAAATGTGGAACCTGGACTGATTTGAAGACCTGATCCAGGTTTGACTCAGCAGGGTGATCCAGAACACTCCGTCAACCTGAAACCTGTCTACTGTCAGTCCCTGTGTAGATGGACCTGTCAAATAATGTGTGAGCGACCGCAGCGTACAATCAACTGTTTGGTATTTTGTGATGGGCGGGGTCACATTCAAATACCGAATGTCGTGTAAATATACGCCTGTTACATGCATAGTGTCTTCTCAAAGTAAACTTCAGTTTTCACAGGAAGTTAGGTTTAGGCAATAAAACGACTTAGTTCGAGTTTGGAAAAGATTGTGGTTGACGTTAACTTGACTGCCTAATAACGTGACACAAGGGACTAACGACAGTAACAAGTCACATGAATAACAACTGACGTGACAAAATAAGTCAACGTTGACATATAGTTTGACACAGGACACACACAACGGACTCCTGGATGAAATCCTGTGTTTGTTTCACCCATCCACCACCCCTCCCAGACTCTGCTAGCGTAATTCTTGCTCTTAAATACTATGTCAGTTCCTTAGAGCATCTAAAAATGAGGATGGTGATGGGTTTACGTTGGAGTTGGTTGAAAGCCTGGTGCGTTGCATACAGACGCTAAAGGGTGCCTCTGTGCATCGATATTTGACGAGTTGGGAGTGAGAACGGGTTGATCAAAACATCTGATTCCCTTCAGATTCATATGAGATACATAAGATGTTTTTTTTCTCTGAACACATTTAGTCCAAAAACAGAAAATCTGAGCAGATATTACAGAGAGAAGAAGGAGAGAATGAGACAAATGGAGATATAGGAAGAGATGATGATTTCTTACCTTTTGGCATCTTTGCTGTCGACAGGTAGAGCATCTATACACAAAATCAACTGTTTTCAACGACTTTACACACACAAACTTCTCACTGCTAAACACCCTTGGCTTCTTTATTTATTTACATGCTTTTGGCAGACACAGGACACATATTGTCGTTTTCAGAATAAGTCGGGCTACTCAGAAATGCCATCAATTTGTATTTAAGTTGTACTATATGTGTAAAAGGACAGTTGTTGTCTTATAAAGATGTTATGAAGTTGCTGACCCTGATGTATGGAAAACATTAAGATGATTTATCTATAAACGCCTACCTATGCACTGTCGGGAGATATGAGGTTTTCATCAAATTACACTTTGGGTCAAAGTGTTTTTACGTCTGTCCTCCATGTTGTATGAATAATTGTTATTTCATGTATAAATTCAGGACATTTCAGGGATAAACTTGTGTGTATGTTGGTGGAGGTTCAGTGAGTGTGGTTTAACTTCTCACCAGTAAAAGAAAGCAGGAGCAATCCAGCTGCCAGGGCTGAAAGACAGACAAAGAGTTTTGTTAAAATCTTCAGATACAAAGGTTGCAGATAGTTGACATGCTGTGCTTTACTATTTATACTCTACAAACATCATTATCACTCAGACATAGACTTATTATATCCATTTCTACACAGACGACACAGTTTTATATCACTGCAGAATCTGAAGCTGGTACTGAATGCTGACAAGACAAAATGTGTATTATTCTGAAGAACCCATAATTCCAGTTGACAGCTTTCTGCCATTGAGACACTTCATGTCTGAAAATCTCTGATCTTATAAACACCTGCTGATCTGTGTGGACATCAGTGTGACTTTTAAACAGCATAAGGAGAAACTGGCTCAGAAACTAAAGCTACAAACTGGTCAGCCTCCAGTCACTTTGTAGTGTGAACGTTGAATTACAGAAATCGTTGGATGCAGTCGCCCCAATTCTGGAAAGCACCATCTAAAATGTTTTGATAAAGTACACCTAATAAAAGAAGAAACTCACCAACAGTCAGGGCGATCTTTGAAGTCATCATGTCTGCAGCGAGAACTCAATACAACTTAACATGACACCTGCTCAGGTATATATACTGTGGTCTCTGCCTCAGAGCTATTTGATTTCCTCCCAAGCTCTTTTCATGCTGTTTCAGCATTGGACGGATATGTTGACTGACTGCTGGAAGCTATTTGTTCACCATTCGGCTCAGAAACTCACCTGCCAGGTGATAAACACACTGATGACACACATAAACACACAAACACATACCTATTTTATATATACAAAGTATATATATTTATATACGCAAATACACACAAACAAATTTAGAGATGCACCAATTTATCGGTTGAACATCGGTATCGGACGATATTCTCCTTGTTTAATGCCAACGGCCTATCTGCTATTAAGATGACATTTGGCTATGGCAATGGCTGATGTTTATCTGTGTGGAAGTATTACACTGTCTCGGAGAAAGATCAGCAAAAATAACATTGTTATGTTCAACGACAAATTAAGCAGTTAACAAATGACCTACAAGATTTATTAAAAACATTCAATGTGGTCTAGATGGGAACGAATCTCGTATGTGCGTAATGTGTCACTAAAAGCCTGTTAGTCTAACGAGGGTGATTCAGCACTCAGTACATTACAGAGGGAACATCCTCCCTGCTGTGCAGCAGTCCGTCCCCCATATCGGGATCCTGAACCGGTTGAGCAGAGTTCAGCAGCACGTCAGGGTTGCCGCATTGTAGTCCCGCAGTTCTGTCATGGGTCTGTCCATCACCGACAGCGGACGCAGCAAACCAGAGCTCTCCATCAGCTCCTCGGCGGCATTGTTCTGCTATTAGTCCATTAGTTAATTGATCGCAGATGGCGTCTTTCGGATGGATAAAAAAATTAAAATGAAAAGGGCTAAAATGGGTCGCCAAATATACTTACTCGTTAATATATGGACGCCCCGCCCAAGTAAAGTCTATATGTGAGAATCACTTCTCATGTTTCTAATCGCTTTTACATTTACATTTAATTTAGGTTTCACAAAACAAAACAAAAAATATTTTTGTTGGGCAAAGTAAGTACTGAAACAGTCTTCTCATTGAGTAGGTAGTTGTATAGCAGCTGAAAAAGCTTTTGAAGCAGTTACTTAAAATTTAAACATTTGTATGATTGCCTTTTTGTTCATTCAAAGACAGTGTAATGAAATACTGTATGTCTTAAAACAGCTCACTTATTTTTTTTATAATGAAGAGGTCTTTGTTTCCGTGGCACTAAAGGGGAATAAATAACAGCAAAAACAAATTAAACAAAAACATCTGAATCTTTACCGGCTATTGGCCAAATTGTTATTTTAAATATCAGAATCGGCCCAGAATTTTGTAATATATAATATGTAATAAATTTGTATAATTCATAATAAAGTATTTTGGATTGAGCACAGCAGTGTGTAACTGGTTCAAACAGAAGCAGATCCTATGAATGAATCCTATGTGTGCCATAAGGTGACAAAATTAGTGTTGATAAAATTATTGTATAATTTTGAAAGAAGTGTTTCATTTTGCAAAATATCTAAGGTGTTCTGCTACTTGTGTGTGTGGTTGTGTGAATTGGGTGTAATGTTTCAACAGAATGAGCCCTGTTTTCAAAATTGTGCCTAAGCAATCGTAAACAAAATTTATTTCTAGTTCTGTAGCTCTAAATTTCTAATATTTCTTAATGTGAGGCAGTGAATGTCTCGATGTCTCTGTTTGATAAATGGCGGACAACAGATACCACAATGGGAAGAAGTCCAGAACTTTATCCTTCTGTCCCTCACAAAGTCTGATTTGTTGTGTTATTTACAAAAAAATACCAAAAATGGAGTGCTTTATCACTATCAGCAAGTTAACTGTTCTAATAACAACTACCTGGAGGGGATGGAGTGATCAGTTTATTTTTCATCTGACAGGTGAGTTTATGAGTCACATGGTGAAGAAGTTCAAACACCTTCCAGCGGTCAGTCTGTTGACTGAAGCTTCACCTCCTGGAATAAAACAAACATATTTAAATTCTTTATGTAATTACTGAAAGTGCAACATTTAACAGCCTCCAGGGAGTTTGGGTGGAAGTGTGTGAAGGCACATTTTGCTGAAGGGGATGCCAAATGTTGGACACAGTGTGGGTTTTGGGAAGCAAATCGCTGGCATATATGTTGGAGTGATGGTACCTTTTTGGGCACAGTTTCACAAAGCACTAAAAAGCATAAACCCTTGGTAATAACTATTCTAAGAAAGCGGGTGAGCTCCCTCTTTGTAGTTGGATTAGGAATCTTCTCAATGGCCTCCACTCTTACCATTACAGGACGTACTTACCCTGCCCAACCACCTCCCCGGGTATGTCACCGTGACCTTAGGGAACTCACACTTTGCTAAGTTCACTTTGAGTTTTGCGCAGGCCAGGCGATCAAACGGGCCTGGATACGCTGCAAATGTTCTGGCCACATGTCACTATACCATCCACCACTAAATCATCTAACTACATGGGTCACCTTTGCATGTTATCTGATGATTTATGGACTCATCTACAATCCACTGAGAGTTTGACAGGAAACAACAAAACAGCTGATACATGAAAGAATTCCAAAATTCATAAAAAGAAACGTCATATTCAGTCGGCCATCTTTTCTGGTGCTATTAGTAGAATTAGTAGAAGCAGGATTAATGACAGCAGCCAACATCTAAATCTTCCTCCAGATGTTCACTAAATAAACATCAACACGTTTCAGCTTCTTCTCTCATTCTAATAAACTTTATTTATACAGAACTTTTCAAAACAAAGTTCCAAAGTGATTTACATGGTTGAACAAGAAACGAACATTTCAGGACCGTAATGAAATATAATCAGACTATTGCAACAATACAAAAAAAAGAATGAATAGCTGGAATAGTTAATTAGGCGCTAACCAGGAGGAAGTTTGATAAACAAAACGGTGGGTTGGTTGTAAGCAAATTTTGTGTCCCTGGGGTGGAAAAGCCAGGGAATTTTAGAAAACTGTGGCAGTTGGTTTAACTAAACAGTTTGTTTCTTGCTGTGGGGCATGGAGGATGTTTACCTTTGGAGTTACCTTTAACGGTAGGAATAAGCAACATTGTCTCCCTCGGGGGCTTGTTGGTTTGTTATTTTACTTTGATATTTGTGTCTTGGGTTCACATAAATGATATGGCCGTCTAGGTGAGTAAACGCATTGCTGGGACTTTACGGGGTCATTGAGTTTGTTTTTACACATGTTGTGGCAGGCAGAAGGGACTCCTCCCATGTAATAAACTATATTGATTCGTTCAGATAAACTTATTTTGTAGGAATCGTACTAGTTATTATTTTTAAACGGTCTCACTATATGAAGTGGCTAATATGGGGACTAATATCATCACACGTAAATACAAGTCCAGTCACACCCAATTTATGCAATTCCAAGACTGTTTATTTACCCCAGTATGCAAAAATAAGCAAATACACCATTTTGGAATAGGCGAAAATGTGAGGCATTTCTGTAAATCTGAAAAAGTGGGCATGTCTGTAAAGGGGAGACTTGTGGGTACCCATAAAACCCATCTTCATTCATGATATCTAGAGGTGAGAGGTCAATGGACCCCTTTGAAACTGGCCCTGCCAGTTTTTCCGTGCCAAAATTTTGCGTAACTTCAGAGCGTTATTTAGCATTCTTCCCAAGATGCTAGTATGATATGGTTGGTACCAGGGGTGTGACAATTCACTCAGCTCACGATACGATACGATACACAATATTGGGTTCACGATCTTGATACAATACGATATCATAATAATAATTTTAACAAAACTTGAATGATGAAAATATATGACTGAAAAAATAGCCTTTTATTCAAAAGACACAAAATGCAAAACAATGCTGTTGTTTTCCCTATAGTTCCATTTTTTATGGTATCGGTCCTTCCTCCTGTCCTCTGTCCTCCTGTCCTCCATCATTCAGTAACAGTCCTTCCTCCTGTCCTCTGCTGATGTCACTCACTGCTGCAGTTAACGTTAGGTCTGGTGGGGGTGGGGGAGCTTTGTCTCAGTCAGCAGATCAGTTTACCAGTAAGATACATGACAAACTAACCTAAACAGTTAGACTACACAGCCTACTGCCAGCTTTACTTTCAGTATTGTGTAGCCGAGGGTTACACTGCCCCTATACTTTATGAAGATAATAAATTAATAACACAGAGGCTCCGTAGTCTGCACCCTTGTCATTAACAGCGCATCACCGCTTCACGTCTTCCGTTCCTCCCTTCACAACAAAGTCCCCGGACACAAACACTGAAACACGGCTTACTAGAGGGAACTGAAGTCATTCACAACTCAACTAAATTACTTACACGTGTTTACAGTTAGCTGTTAGCCGCTGAGGTAACGCGCTCTACTTGTGTAAATATTGCGGCGGAGGATGAGAGACTGCGGACAGAGCAGATTGAAATGTTGCTTTCCTACAAGTTTAACCGTTTCATCTTGTTTATGCTTGTTGAACAGGTGTAATGACGTATCTTGACTTTACACTTGCAAAGTTTTATTGCACATACAGCAACTGGCATAGTTGTCAACTCGTTTTCCACCGCGGCCTCTCGGATCAGCTGTTCACTGACTGCGCTGTGTGTGATAGCAAGGCCAATAGAAAGGAGGCTGTATTACGGGTGGACATGGCTCTTTTGGTATGGGGTATGATACATGCGCAGTGTAACTGAAGCTGCGGCTGTGTGTTGAGATTGGTTCAATTTCGGCGAGGGCAGACCAGATTTTACTGAGCATGTGTTGTACACCAAAGATATGACGCATACTCAGCCTCCTTCCATAGGCCTTGCAGAGCAGCAGGAAGAGGCTGCAGCTTAAGCCCGTGGCTGTATTAAGGAAACAAGCCCCGGAGACCATATGTACGTAGTACCTATTATGCCCTGATATCGCGACTCAGTTTTTCGTCTCGACGATGCAAATCGACACATTTTTATATCGCGATATTTCGTGGCATGATATTTCGTCAAACCCCTAGTTGGTACCGATGGTTTCTTAGTTTTACTAGTTTCATATGATACCGGTATCTTCACTCTTTAAAACTGAGCCTGCTTCAACCTCTGAAAGACAGAATAGTGGGAGGGTCAGCCGGCCTGGCCACTGTCTGATTTTTAGAAAGATAAATTTGAGATGAAAAATGTATGAAAGTATTTGCAACACTTAGGGGGGCCAGAGGGGGGTCCAGGCTTATTATTATATATGGGGTATTTCTGTAAATCTGAAAAAGTCTGCATCGCTGTAAAGGGGAGACTTGTGGGTACCCATAGAACCCATTTTCATTCACGATATCTAGAGGTGAGAGGTCAAGGGAGTCCTTTGAAAGGTAAATGTGAGATGAAAATATTTGCCACAGTTAGGGGGGCCAGAGGGGGGTACAGGCTTAATGTTACAGGGGCACTGACCCCCTCTGCTCCCCACCCACCCCCACCCGAGAACCACACCAGATTAAAAAACGGAATTTGTCCAGAGTCTGAAGTCTGTTTCATGTCATTTATTAGCTGAGGATGTATAACAAAGATTTCCTTTAGGATGATTTAAACACTTCTTACAGTCTGTTTCTGTACATGAACATTTCACAGCAGCAGGAACTTTATTCAAGCAGAAATGAAACTGAGAGAAACATCAGAGCAGGTATTCATGAACACAACAGAGAGAGACATGATTAGAAACAAACTCAGCTTGTAGAAAACTACAGAAACCCGTCAGCAAAAGTACACTACATATCCGTATATATATCATATATTTTAGGTGGACAACTGATCACTACAGCCATGTTTGATGGTTAAACATGTGATTACAAATGATGGATATTAATTTGATACTGCTTCTTCAAGTTCCACTTCATCCATTTCATGAGTCGTTCTTTGCTTATCTCTTCTGTTATTAGCCTAGAACAGGGGTGCCCACACTTTTTCAGCATGCGAGCTACTTATAAAATGACCAAGTCAAAATGATCTACCTACTATAAAAATGCAAAACATATTTATTTATAAATATATTGAGTATTCTTTATATGTACAATATATGTTGGTGTACCTTGCATAACTGCATGAACCCATATTGTACAATATAACTCTGTACATTTTTTGTCATTACCTTACTCTGATGACTTGCACTGAATGGAATCAGCTAGGGATGCATAGTCCGGACAGTAGCTGCTGATAGCCAGCCTCAAGCACACTTCCAAATGATCATCAGTCAAGGTGGAACGGTATTTGGACTTAATAATCTTCATGTGGGAAAAGGCTGACTCGCATAAATAAGTGGAGCCGAATAATGCAGTGAAGGAGGTAGCACATTTCCTCATGTTGGGGTACTTTTCCTCTGTGAGTAAGTTCCAGAACTGTCCATGAGCCCTGGATTTAAGCTGAATGTCAGTTTGTAGTGTCAAAATCTCATCCTCCACTCCAGATGAGTTCAGGTGAAACAGTGTTGCAATTTTTGATGCGAGTGAATCAACCTCAGCATCTTCCCGAAAAGGGTAGCACATGAATGTAGCGACTGGCTCCAGTAAAACAAAGTCTTGAAAGCGTCTGTCAAACTCTGACAGACAGTTCTCAATCTGCTCTGTGTAGCGTGCACTGTCAAGTTGCACACACGCCTTGCCTTGCGTCTCCAGCTCTGACGCGAGGTTCTGGAAGTTTGCCAAATCATGGCGCTGCATCTTTGAGGACAGATGTTGCATTTTCCGTTTGAAAGCATTAACTGAGCTGATCATATTGATTACGATTTTGTCTTTTCCTTGCAGCTCTACATTCAGGTCATTTAACATGTTGGTCAGATCGGTTAAAAATGCTAAGTCTAGCAGCCACTGATCGTCATTTAGTTGGTTGTATTCTGCATGTTTAGCTACACGGAAAAACTCCTTAATCTCCGGACAGAGCTCTCGAAATCTTTGCAGGAATTTCCCTCTACTAAGCCATCTCACGTCAGTGTGTAGCAACAACTCAGAGTGGTCGCAGTCAGCCTTCTCCAGATGCGCAAGGAATAGCCGTCTTTGAAGAGATCTGGCACAAATAGAACAGGCGATCTTCATTGCCACATCCATTATCTCTTTCATGTTGAGCATTTTTGCGCATAACGCTTATATATTATGCAGTGGTAATTGAGGAAGTCTGGGAAAGCATCGTCCTCCCTGCACTTGGCAATATCCATTTGAGCGGCCAACCATCGCGGGCGCTCCGTCCGTGGTGATGGACACCAATTTCCACACTGGGAGCTGGGTTTTCTCGATAAAGTTTTTGAAAGACTGAAAAATATCCTCTCCTCGCGTGTGTTCTTTCATGGGCAGTACTGTTAACAGCTCCTCTTTTGCAGTCATATCGGGAAACACCATCCTAATAAAAATGCACAACTGGGCTGTGTCACTCACGTCTGTAGACTCGTCCAATTGCAGTGAGAAACACTCGCAGTCCACGATATCCTTCCAAAGTTGCTGGGTCAAATCCTCGGCCATGGCTTCACTGCGCCGTGTAACTGTACTTCTTGATAGCTGGAGAGCTTTGATTGAAGATAATATTTCTGGTTTGTTTTTAAAATCTCGGAACAACGAGTCAGCTGCTGCAACGAATGCCTCTTTTACCATCTCTCCGTCTTGGAAGGACTTCTTGTTCTTAACGATGAAGTGACTCACCCGGAATGATGCTTCGGTGGCAGCCTTCGCTTTTGTGGTCAGCTGTGAGAAAAATGACTGCTGTCCGGACAACTGGGATTTTAGTTCCTTCACCTTTCTCTTTCTCAGCTCGCTTTTCGGAGGGAAGTCAGTGTTGTAGTTTTTGTGAACAGTCCGAAAATGCCGCTCCACATTTCCCTTCTTCGGAAAAGCAATGGTAGACTGGCAGATGAGGCAAACGCACTTCGAATATGACATTGTGAAAAAAAAGTCCTCCTCCCAGTCCGTATGGAAGTGGTAGGTTTTTGGCTTCTTACTTGGTCCAGCTCCCCCACTCATTTTTATACCCTTTCTTAAGTTTAGAAGAAATAAATTGGAGGCTAACTAGGCAACTCGGTAGCTTGCTAGAGTTTTGCCGCACTTGGCGCGCTTGTTTGCGCATGCGTGGTGACCCATGTGTCAGAAAAGATCAGATGTCAGACTGGCTGCCCTGTATGTCAATCAAGTGACAAATTTCATAGTGAGGATGGATGATAGGCTGACGTTCATTTATTTAAAAAAAAAAAAAAAAAAAAAAATGTTTTTGTTTTTTGTTTTTTTTAATGCCATGCGATCTACCCACACTACCTTCGCGATCGACCGGTAGATCGCGATCGACGTATTGGGCACCCCTGGCCTAGAACATCATTTCGTTCACAGCCACCATTTTGCTCTCCTACTCATCATTGGATTCGCTCTCGATCTCATCAATGATTTCGCTCTCAGCCTCCTTTACGCTCTTGATCTCAGCCTCCATTTCGCTCTCAGCCTCATTTTCAATCTCAGCCTCAGCCTCCATTTCGCTCTCGCCCTCAGCCTCCATTTCGCTCTCGACATCATCCATAATTTCGCTCAGCTTTTATGTCGCTCTCGATCTCAGGCTTCTCGTAGTTATAGACCTCCTCCATGATTTTGTCCTCAGCCTCAATTTCGTTCCCGATCTCATCACTGATTTTGCTTTCAATCTCTTCCAATGTTTTGAAGTCAGGCATTGTATTGTTGTTGATCTGATCCATGATTGCGGTTTCGGCATCTTCCATTATTTTTTCATCAGCGTTCATTGCCCTCTCGTTCTCAGCTTCCGTTTCTATTATGACGTCATCCGTCTCTTTGATGTCAGCCTTTACGTTGTTCTCATTGGCCTGCAGTTCATCCGAGTCGATCTTATGAAAAGTCAAGCTACAGCAGAAGACAAAGGAGGAGTTTCATCAGTTCAACAAGTAACAAACCGCTGCAAAGTTTTACTGACTTCACACAAACTTAAGCTGAAAATGATCCAACTGAATTTAAATCATTAAAATATAAATAAATACAAATATTTAATTTTAACAAACTTAAAGTTTCATTAAATGAAAACATAAACAAACAGACAAATAGAAAATGAATAAATAAAGAATAAAATAATAAATAATTTAATACCATATAAATGCAAAAAAAAGGACAAATTGAAAAAATGAAAAGATATAACGGTTTTAAGATAACTACAATAATGAATAGACTATATAAATGAAGATAAAAATAGATCAAATAGAAGAACAACTTAATCTTAAAAACATGTTGATTCTCAGGCAAGTTCTACAGCGTGCAGTTTTCTGTGATTTCTAAGTGGATTTATGGACGT
Organism: Sebastes fasciatus; assembly: GCF_043250625.1. Classification (NCBI taxonomy): domain Eukaryota; kingdom Metazoa; phylum Chordata; class Actinopteri; order Perciformes; family Sebastidae; genus Sebastes; species Sebastes fasciatus. Next base: position 9,571,186 of record NC_133818.1, on the reverse strand, counting down.
CAGAGATAATAGCCAGGTTCCATCCAAATGTTTTGCAAATTTGTACAGAATTTCGAGAAAATCGGCAAAAGAAAATGCGAATGAATGCTTGTCGACATCCGCTATGAATTGAATATGCGTATAAAAACAGGTGGATGGAAACACACCTAATGATATCCTCTAGAAGTGTAAGTCACACTGAATGATATCAATATGTGTTTCATGTCTGTGTGTGTTCACGTCTACCTGAAATATGACTCCCTGAAGGAGTTTTATATTTGATGCAGGGAATCGATAATAAATAAATGTGGAACCTGGACTGATGTGTTTGGATATTTGGTGGTGGGCGGGGCCACATTAAATACCTATAGATAGTGCCTTTAAAGAGCAATAACACAGAATCAATATTTACATTGATTACAGACTTTGTCCCTTCCTCCTCACACTCTTCATCATGTTATCACTCAAACCTCCTCCTTCTCCTCACACTCTTCATCATCTCAAACATCCTCCTCCTTACGTTTCATTCAAAAACTGCTTCAGCCCCTGGAACAACCCGTCGATGGACTGTAACCACAATTTTAAACAAATAATTAATACGTGAATGTTCAGAGAGTATTGACAGAAATCATTATGATGATGATTTTGATGAAAAATCAAACAACGTTGATTACCATTCCCGCATCCTCTTGTGCTCCAGGACTACAGCAGAAGACAAAGGCAGAATTTCAGTAAAAAAATTACAAACAGCTGCACAAGTTTACTGACTACACACAAACTCAGGCTGAAAATTATCCAACTGAAGTCAAACCAATGAAATATAAATAAATAAAATAGCAAAAAAAAGCAATTACAAAAACTGAATAAAATCAGATAAATTAAATGATATTAATTTAAAAAAAACATACAATAAAATATCAGATAAGAAAAAAATAACATTTTGGAGTGGATCCAAACTACGGGACGGATACAGAATGTTTTCTTCACTTTCGTTAACAGAAGAAGAGATGATGGTTTCTTACCTTTCGGCATCAGTGCTGTCGGCAGGTCGAGCATCTAAAACACAGAATCAACTGTTTTCAACCACTTTACAAAAACAAACTTCTCACTGCTAAACACGCTCAGCTTCTTTATTTATAGGCTGTTGGCAGTCACAACATATTATTTTCAGGATAAGTTAGGCTATTCAGAAATGCCATCAATTTGTATTTAAGTTGTGCTACATGTGTAAAAGGACAGTTTTTGTCTTATAAAGATGTAATGAGGTTGCTGACCCCGATGTGTGGAAAACATTAAGTTGATTTATTCATAAACAGCTAAAAGACTTTGGGTCAAAGTGTTTTTTCTTCTGTCCTCCATGTTGTTTTTTAAAACCTGATGAGACTCTTCAAAGCTACTATATTTAATGAATGAATAATTATTATTTCGTGTTTGTTGGTGAAGGTTCAGTCAGTGTGGTTTGACTTCTCACCAGTAACAGAAAGCAGGAGCAATCCAGCTGCCAGGGCTGAAAGACAGACAAAGAGTTCTGTTAAAAATCTTCAAATACAAAAGTTGCAGATAGTTGATAAGCTGTGCTTAACTATTTACACTCTACAAAAACATCATTATTACTCAGACATAGACTTACTATATCCGTTTCTATACAGATGCCACAGTTTTATATTGCTGCAGAAGACGGTGCCTTTTTAACAGCATCAGCAGCAACTGACTCAGAAACTTAAGATACAAACTGGTCAGCCTCCAGTCACTTTGTAGTGTGAATGCTGAATTACAGAAATTGTTGGATGTAGTTGCCCCAATTCTGGAAAGCACCATCTCAAAGCAGTTCTGATAAAGTACACTTAATAAAAGAAGAGACTCACCAACAGTCAGGGCGATCTTTGAAGTCATCATGTCTGCAGCGAGAACTCAATACAACTTAACATGACACCTGCTCAGGTATATATACTGTGGTCTCTGCCTCAGAGCTGTTTGATTTCCTCCCAGGCTCTTTTCATGCTGTTTCAGCATTGGACGGATATGTTGACTGACTGCTGGAAGCTGTTTGTTCACCATTCGGCTCAGAAACTCACCTGCCAGGTGATAAACACACTGATGACACACAAACACATTCACATTATATGTATCTTGCGTGTTGTCAAACCAAAACTATATCATCAGAAAAGTAGAACGCTATTTAGATTGAGCACAGTAGTGTGTAAGTGTTTCAAACAAAAGCAGATCCTATGAACCATGTGTGTGCCATAGAGTGACAAAATTGGGGTTTTATAAATTCTTGTATGTGTATGGGTCTTGTTCTGCTACTTGTATGTGTGGTTTTGCGAATTGTGTGTAATGTTTCGACAAAATGATCCCTGTTTTCAAAATTGTGCCTAAGCATTCGTAAAAAACTATCTCTAGTTCTGTAGCTCTTCATTTCTAATATTTCTTAATTTCAGTCAGTGAATGTCTTGATGTCTCTGTTTGATAAATGTCGGACAACAGAGACCACGATGGAAAGAAGTCCAGAACTTCCTTCTGTCCTTCACAAAGTCTGATATGTTGTGTTATTTACCAAACATACCAAAAATAGAGTGCTGCTTCATTCATCAGCAAGTTAACTGTTCTAATACCAACTAGCTGGAGGGGATGGAGAGATCAGTTTGTTTTTCATCTGACAGGTGAGTTTATGAGTCACATGGTGAAGAGAAAAAGAAGAAAAAGAAAAGCGATAATACGATAAAAAAAGATAAAAGATGAGATAAAAAGAAAATGAAGCGTCTCACCACTTAGCTGCCCCCGAGGTCACATGCCGTTTCTGGAGGAAGTCTCAAGAATTTGTTACCTCCGCCAAGGCCAAAGGCCTATGAAGGAGGTTAAGTTTAGACTGGCGTTGGTTTGTTGGTTTGTTGGTTGGTTTGTTGGTTGGTTTGTTGGTTTGTTCGTTGGTTTGTTCGTTTGTTCGTTTGGACGATAACTCCAAAAGTCTACAATGGATTTGAATGACATTTTTTGGAGTGGTGGGGTGTGGCACAATGAACAATACATTACATTTTGGTGGCGATCTGGATCATGATCCGGCTTTGTGTTTTTTTTTAATAACTCCGCTCAGCCTGACCACATGCCCAGCTGAAAAACTTTAATAAATATACTCAGTGGCGGCCGGTGGACATTTTTCTAGGTAGGGGTGTGCCACATCCAATCAATTTCAGCAAACATCCCGGTATGATTTGCAGTTAAATAATCAACAATTATTTTATTCCAACAGGAACAGTGAAGAATGCTTAGAAAAACACAACAGTATAACATGTACTCAGTGGTGGAAAGTAACTAAGTAAATTTACTCAAGTACTATACTTAAGTACAATTTTGAGGTACTTGTACTTTACTTGAGTATTTCCATGTTCTGATACTTTCTACTTCTACTCCACTACATCTCAGAGGGAAATATTGTACTTTTTACTCCACTAGATTGATTGAATAATTTTAGTTACTTTACCGATTCAGATTATTAATACAAAATATAATCAATGAATAAATTATGTATTATTATAGATTAAACTACCCAGCAGTATATAAAGTCATTAAAATGAGCTCCACCTTAACGAGCTGCAACATTAAAGTGATGAACACATAAATGCATCAATAAGTATAATCCATTAATATACATTATCCTGCAAAATGTGTACTTTTATGTTTGGTACTTTAAGTATATTCATACTTTTACTGAAGTACAAGATCTGAGTACTTCCACCACGGCATGTACTATAACATAATAATAGATATGTACTACAATACTAATGTAATATAACAATATAACATGTAATAGAAATGTTTACTTAATGTGATGTCCCTATTGACCTTGCTTTGTTTGGTAAACCAATAGTGAGGTAAAGATCAGGGGAAGTAAACATGAAGTGTAATTAGGAAAACTGCTGTTAAGTCCTGAAGCTATTCAGACACCTGAATGTACATAAGCACAGGACACTAGTGGTCTGAGGTGTAGAGATGGTAAACTCCAGCAACTGGGCTGGTGCTGCTGGTCATGTTCACTGTCCTCCCATAGAGAGGAAATGGATGCCCCGGCGTTAAATAACTACTTTACCTGCATTATTATCCAAATCTGATTGTCTCTTCTCTTTCCTTTTTTAAACTTCTAAACAGATATAATTGTGATGTGCTCTATGATATTCATTCACTATGATGACAAGGCACATTTAAGCTTTTACAGACTGTTGGTAGTGAGCAACTCATACATCTAGTCTTCAGAAGTGTCTAATCTGTTTGTAAATGTACCCTAGATTATCATATTAGATAACACAATGTAGTCTAATATATGATATATGGGTACTGTAGATAGACAGAGGAAAAAAGGTTCATGCTCATGAATATAAACTGTAAATCTGTATGTTGTTTTTATGTTTTTGCATACATTACAGCTCCATACATTCAACATAGTTTAACATTTTATGAAGCTAAAATTGCTGTGTGTACTACTGTATCCCAAAAACATGCATCATTCTGTGACATTTTATGTTTTTGCTCACATTGATGATGTCATCACCTCTCTCTGTAATCCTCCAACGGTGTAACCCCCCCCACCCGCCCATTTCTAACAACTGAGCTAATTGGTATGCATTGCTCCCGGGTGTGACCCAGGTTGTATCTGAATTGTCCTGGCCAGGGTTCAACCCGGGTTGACTGGCTTGGTTTGAATTGACAAAAGGAGGGTATAGGATAGGTTAACCCTGGTCCAACCCTGGTCATTGGTTTGAAAAGGGTATAATCGGAAAGTTGGTGGTTCGATCCTTGGCCCTCGCAGTCTACATATCAAAGTGTCCTTGGGCAAGATACTGAACCCAAAATTGCTGTGCGTGTGAATGTTTATCGCTCCTGAGGAACAGGTGGCACCTTGAATGGCGGCCTCTGTCACCAGTGTATGAATATGTGTGAATGGGTAAATGCTAACTTGTGTTGTAAAGTGCTTTGGCTGGTTGCTGAGACTAGAAATGTGCTATATAAATGAAGTCCATTTACCACCCCTATAGCTTTGGTTATACAAGTCCAGTCATACCCAATTTATGCAATTCCATGACTGTTTATTTACCCCAGTGTGAAAAAATATTCTAATATACCATTTTAGAATAGGCGAATATATGGGGTATTTCTGTAAATCTGAAAAAGTCTGCATCGCTGTAAAGGGGAGACTTGTGGGTACCCATAGAACCCATTTTCATTCAAGATATCTAGAGGTGAGAGGTCAAGGGACTCCTTTGAAAGGTAAATGTGAGATGAAAATATTTGCCACAGTTAGGGGGGCCAGAGGGGGGTACAGGCTTAATGTTACAGGGGCACTGACCCCCTCTGCTCCCCACCCACCCCCACCCGAGAACCACACCTGATTAAAAAACGGAACTTGTCCAGAGTCTGTAGTCTGTTTCATGTCATTTATTAGCTGAGGATGTATAACAAAGATTTCCTTTAGGATGATTTAAACACTTCTTACAGTCTGTTTCTGTACATGAACATTTCACAGCAGCAGGAACTTTATTCAAGCAGAAATGAAACTGAGAGAAACATCAGAGCAGGTCTTCATGAACACAACAGAGAGAGACATGATTAGAAACAAACTCAGCTTGTAGAAAACTACAGAAACCCGTCACCAAAACTACACTACATATCCGTGTATATATATCATATATTTTAGGTGGACAACTGATCATTACAGCCATGTTTGATGGTTAAACATGTGATTACAAATGATGGATATTAATTTGATACTGCTTCTTCTTCTTTGCTCTCAGCCTCCATTTCGCTCTCGATCTCAGCCTCTATTTCGCTCTCAGCCTCCATTTCGCTCTTAACCTCAGCCTCCATTACGCTCTCGTCGTCATCCAAAATTTCGCTCACAGCATTCTCTTCGCTCTCGATCTCAGGCTTCTCGTAGTTATAGACCTCCTCCTCGATTTTTTCTTCACTCTTAATTTCGTTCCCGATCTCATCAATCATTTTGCCTTCAATCTCTTCCAATGTTTTGAAGTCAGGCTCTGTATTGCTCTTGAGCTGATCCACGATTGCGGTTTCGGCCTCATCCAATATTTTTTCATCAGCCTTCATTTCCCTCTCGCTCTCAGCTTCCATTTCCATTATGACGTCATCCGACTCTTTGATGTCAGACTTCACGTTGTTCTCATTGGCCTGCAGTTCATCCGAGTCGATCTTATGAAAAGTCAAGCTACAGCAGAAGACAAAGGAGGAGTTTCATCAGTTCAACAAGTAACAAACCGCTGCAAAGTTTTACTGACTTCACACAAACTTAAGCTGAAAATGATCCAACTGAATTTAAATCATTAAAATATAAATAAATACAAATATTTTTAAAAATGACATTAATTTTTAACAAACTTAAAGTTTCATTAAATGAAAAACATAAACAAACAGACAAATAGAAAATGAATAAAGATAGAATCAAATAATAAATAATTTAATACCATATAAATGCAAAAATAAGGACAAATTGACTCAGCAGGGTGATCCAGAACACTCCGTAAACCTGAAACCTGTCTGCTTTCAGACCCTCTGTAGATGGGCCTGTCAAATAATGTGTGAGCGACAGCAGCGTCCAATCATGTGTTTGGATATTTGGTGGTGGGCGGGGCCACATTAAATACCTATAGATAGTGCCTTTAAAGAGCAATAACACAGAATCAATATTTACATTGATTACAGACTTTGTCCCTTCCTCCTCACACTCTTCATCATGTTATCACTCAAACCTCCTCCTTCTCCTCACACTCTTCATCATCTCAAACATCCTCCTCCTTACGTTTCATTCAAAAACTGCTTCAGCCCCTGGAAGAACTCGTCGATGGACTGTAACCACAATTTTAAACAAATAATTAATACGTGAATGTTCAGAGAGTATTGACAGAAATCATTATGATGATGATTTTGATGAAAAATCAAACAGCGTTGATTACCATTCCCCAATCCTCTTGTGTTCCAGTACTACAGCAGAAGACAAAGGCAGAATTTCAGTTAAAAAAAAGACAAACGGCTGCACAGGTTTACTGACTTCAAACAAACTCAGGCTGAAAATTATCCAACTGAAGTCAAACCAATGAAATATAAATAAATAAAAAAGCAAAAGAAAGCAATTACAAAAACTGAATAAAATCAGATAAATTAAATGATATTAATTTGAAAAAAAATACAATAAAATATCATATAAGAAAAAAATAACATTTTGGAGTGGATCCAAACTACGGGACGGATACAGAATTTTTCTTCACTTTCGTTAACAGAAGAAGAGATGATGGTTTCTTACCTTTCGGCATCGTTGCTGTCGGCAGGTCGAGCATCTAAAACACAGAATCAACTGTTTTCAACCACTTTACAAAAACAAACTTCTCACTGCTAAACACGCTCAGCTTCTTTATTTATAAGCTGTTGGCAGTCACAACATATTATTTTCAGAATAAGTTAGGCTATTCAGAAATGCCATCAATTTGTATTTAAGTTGTGCTACATGTGTAAAAGGACAGTTTTTGTCTTATAAAGATGTAATGAGGTTGCTGACCCCGATGTGTGGAAAACATTAAGTTGATTTATTCATAAACAGCTAAAAGACTTTGGGTCAAAGTGTTTTTTCTTCTGTCCTCCATGTTGTTTTTTAAAACCTGATGAGACTCTTCAAAGCTACTATATTTAATGAATGAATAATTATTATTTCGTGTTTGTTGGTGAAGGTTCAGTCAGTGTGGTTTGACTTCTCACCAGTAACAGAAAGCAGGAGCAATCCAGCTGCCAGGGCTGAAAAACAGACAAAGAGTTCTGTTAAAAATCTTCAAATACAAAAGTTGCAGATAGTTGATAAGCTGTGCTTAACTATTTACACTCTACAAAAACATCATTATTACTCAGACATAGACTTACTATATCCGTTTCTATACAGATGCCACAGTTTTATATTGCTGCAGAAGACGGTGCCTTTTTAACAGCATCAGCAGCAACTGACTCAGAAACTTAAGATACAAACTGGTCAGCCTCCAGTCACTTTGTAGTGTGAATGCTGAATTACAGAAATTGTTGGATGTAGTTGCCCCAATTCTGGAAAGCACCATCTCAAAGCAGTTCTGATAAAGTACACTTAATAAAAGAAGAGACTCACCAACAGTCAGGGCGATCTTTGAAGTCATCATGTCTGCAGCGAGAACTCAATACAACTTAACATGACACCTGCTCAGGTATATATACTGTGGTCTCTGCCTCAGAGCTGTTTGATTTCCTCCCAGGCTCTTTTCATGCTGTTTCAGCATTGGACGGATATGTTGACTGACTGCTGGAAGCTGTTTGTTCACCATTCGGCTCAGAAACTCACCTGCCAGGTGATAAACACACTGATGACACACAAACACATTCACATTATATGTATCTTGCGTGTTGTCAAACCAAAACTATATCATCAGAAAAGTAGAACGCTATTTAGATTGAGCACAGTAGTGTGTAAGTGTTTCAAACAAAAGCAGATCCTATGAACCATGTGTGTGCCATAGAGTGACAAAATTGGGGTTTTATAAATTCTTGTATGTGTATGGGTCTTGTTCTGCTACTTGTATGTGTGGTTTTGCGAATTGTGTGTAATGTTTCGACAAAATGATCCCTGTTTTCAAAATTGTGCCTAAGCATTCGTAAAAAACTATCTCTAGTTCTGTAGCTCTTCATTTCTAATATTTCTTAATTTCAGTCAGTGAATGTCTTGATGTCTCTGTTTGATAAATGTCGGACAACAGAGACCACGATGGAAAGAAGTCCAGAACTTCCTTCTGTCCTTCACAAAGTCTGATACGTTGTGTTATTTACCAAACATACCAAAAATAGAGTGCTGCTTCATTCATCAGCAAGTTAACTGTTCTAATACCAACTAGCTGGAGGGGATGGAGAGATCAGTTTGTTTTTCATCTGACAGGTGAGTTTATGAGTCACATGGTGAAGAGAAAAAGAAGAAAAAGAAAAGCGATAATACGATAAAAAAAGATAAAAGATGAGATAAAAAGAAAATGAAGCGTCTCACCACTTAGCTGCCCCCGAGGTCACATGCCGTTTCTGGAGGAAGTCTCAAGAATTTGTTACCTCCGCCAAGGCCAAAGGCCTATGAAGGAGGTTAAGTTTAGACTGGCGTTGGTTTGTTGGTTTGTTGGTTGGTTTGTTGGTTGGTTTGTTGGTTTGTTCGTTGGTTTGTTCGTTTGTTCGTTTGGACGATAACTCCAAAAGTCTACAATGGATTTGAATGACATTTTTTGGAGTGGTGGGGTGTGGCACAATGAACAATACATTACATTTTGGTGGCGATCTGGATCATGATCCGGCTTTGTGTTTTTTTTTAATAACTCCGCTCAGCCTGACCACATGCCCAGCTGAAAAACTTTAATAAATATACTCAGTGGCGGCCGGTGGACATTTTTCTAGGTAGGGGTGTGCCACATCCAATCAATTTCAGCAAACATCCCGGTATGATTTGCAGTTAAATAATCAACAATTATTTTATTCCAACAGGAACAGTGAAGAATGCTTAGAAAAACACAACAGTATAACATGTACTCAGTGGTGGAAAGTAACTAAGTAAATTTACTCAAGTACTATACTTAAGTACAATTTTGAGGTACTTGTACTTTACTTGAGTATTTCCATGTTCTGATACTTTCTACTTCTACTCCACTACATCTCAGAGGGAAATATTGTACTTTTTACTCCACTAGATTGATTGAATAATTTTAGTTACTTTACCGATTCAGATTATTAATACAAAATATAATCAATGAATAAATTATGTATTATTATAGATTAAACTACCCAGCAGTATATAAAGTCATTAAAATGAGCTCCACCTTAACGAGCTGCAACATTAAAGTGATGAACACATAAATGCATCAATAAGTATAATCCATTAATATACATTATCCTGCAAAATGTGTACTTTTATGTTTGGTACTTTAAGTATATTCATACTTTTACTGAAGTACAAGATCTGAGTACTTCCACCACGGCATGTACTATAACATAATAATAGATATGTACTACAATACTAATGTAATATAACAATATAACATGTAATAGAAATGTTTACTTAATGTGATGTCCCTATTGACCTTGCTTTGTTTGGTAAACCAATAGTGAGGTAAAGATCAGGGGAAGTAAACATGAAGTGTAATTAGGAAAACTGCTGTTAAGTCCTGAAGCTATTCAGACACCTGAATGTACATAAGCACAGGACACTAGTGGTCTGAGGTGTAGAGATGGTAAACTCCAGCAACTGGGCTGGTGCTGCTGGTCATGTTCACTGTCCTCCCATAGAGAGGAAATGGATGCCCCGGCGTTAAATAACTACTTTACCTGCATTATTATCCAAATCTGATTGTCTCTTCTCTTTCCTTTTTTAAACTTCTAAACAGATATAATTGTGATGTGCTCTATGATATTCATTCACTATGATGACAAGGCACATTTAAGCTTTTACAGACTGTTGGTAGTGAGCAACTCATACATCTAGTCTTCAGAAGTGTCTAATCTGTTTGTAAATGTACCCTAGATTATCATATTAGATAACACAATGTAGTCTAATATATGATATATGGGTACTGTAGATAGACAGAGGAAAAAAGGTTCATGCTCATGAATATAAACTGTAAATCTGTATGTTGTTTTTATGTTTTTGCATACATTACAGCTCCATACATTCAACATAGTTTAACATTTTATGAAGCTAAAATTGCTGTGTGTACTACTGTATCCCAAAAACATGCATCATTCTGTGACATTTTATGTTTTTGCTCACATTGATGATGTCATCACCTCTCTCTGTAATCCTCCAACGGTGTAACCCCCCCCACCCGCCCATTTCTAACAACTGAGCTAATTGGTATGCATTGCTCCCGGGTGTGACCCAGGTTGTATCTGAATTGTCCTGGCCAGGGTTCAACCCGGGTTGACTGGCTTGGTTTGAATTGACAAAAGGAGGGTATAGGATAGGTTAACCCTGGTCCAACCCTGGTCATTGGTTTGAAAAGGGTATAATCGGAAAGTTGGTGGTTCGATCCTTGGCCCTCGCAGTCTACATATCAAAGTGTCCTTGGGCAAGATACTGAACCCAAAATTGCTGTGCGTGTGAATGTTTATCGCTCCTGAGGAACAGGTGGCACCTTGAATGGCGGCCTCTGTCACCAGTGTATGAATATGTGTGAATGGGTAAATGCTAACTTGTGTTGTAAAGTGCTTTGGCTGGTTGCTGAGACTAGAAATGTGCTATATAAATGAAGTCCATTTACCACCCCTATAGCTTTGGTTATACAAGTCCAGTCATACCCAATTTATGCAATTCCATGACTGTTTATTTACCCCAGTGTGAAAAAATATTCTAATATACCATTTTAGAATAGGCGAATATATGGGGTATTTCTGTAAATCTGAAAAAGTCTGCATCGCTGTAAAGGGGAGACTTGTGGGTACCCATAGAACCCATTTTCATTCAAGATATCTAGAGGTGAGAGGTCAAGGGACTCCTTTGAAAGGTAAATGTGAGATGAAAATATTTGCCACAGTTAGGGGGGCCAGAGGGGGGTACAGGCTTAATGTTACAGGGGCACTGACCCCCTCTGCTCCCCACCCACCCCCACCCGAGAACCACACCTGATTAAAAAACGGAACTTGTCCAGAGTCTGTAGTCTGTTTCATGTCATTTATTAGCTGAGGATGTATAACAAAGATTTCCTTTAGGATGATTTAAACACTTCTTACAGTCTGTTTCTGTACATGAACATTTCACAGCAGCAGGAACTTTATTCAAGCAGAAATGAAACTGAGAGAAACATCAGAGCAGGTCTTCATGAACACAACAGAGAGAGACATGATTAGAAACAAACTCAGCTTGTAGAAAACTACAGAAACCCGTCACCAAAACTACACTACATATCCGTGTATATATATCATATATTTTAGGTGGACAACTGATCATTACAGCCATGTTTGATGGTTAAACATGTGATTACAAATGATGGATATTAATTTGATACTGCTTCTTCTTCTTTGCTCTCAGCCTCCATTTCGCTCTCGATCTCAGCCTCTATTTCGCTCTCAGCCTCCATTTCGCTCTTAACCTCAGCCTCCATTACGCTCTCGTCGTCATCCAAAATTTCGCTCACAGCATTCTCTTCGCTCTCGATCTCAGGCTTCTCGTAGTTATAGACCTCCTCCTCGATTTTTTCTTCACTCTTAATTTCGTTCCCGATCTCATCAATCATTTTGCCTTCAATCTCTTCCAATGTTTTGAAGTCAGGCTCTGTATTGCTCTTGAGCTGATCCACGATTGCGGTTTCGGCCTCATCCAATATTTTTTCATCAGCCTTCATTTCCCTCTCGCTCTCAGCTTCCATTTCCATTATGACGTCATCCGACTCTTTGATGTCAGACTTCACGTTGTTCTCATTGGCCTGCAGTTCATCCGAGTCGATCTTATGAAAAGTCAAGCTACAGCAGAAGACAAAGGAGGAGTTTCATCAGTTCAACAAGTAACAAACCGCTGCAAAGTTTTACTGACTTCACACAAACTTAAGCTGAAAATGATCCAACTGAATTTAAATCATTAAAATATAAATAAATACAAATATTTTTAAAAATGACATTAATTTTTAACAAACTTAAAGTTTCATTAAATGAAAAACATAAACAAACAGACAAATAGAAAATGAATAAAGATAGAATCAAATAATAAATAATTTAATACCATATAAATGCAAAAATAAGGACAAATTGACTCAGCAGGGTGATCCAGAACACTCCGTAAACCTGAAACCTGTCTGCTTTCAGACCCTCTGTAGATGGGCCTGTCAAATAATGTGTGAGCGACAGCAGCGTCCAATCATGTGTTTGGATATTTGGTGGTGGGCGGGGCCACATTAAATACCTATAGATAGTGCCTTTAAAGAGCAATAACACAGAATCAATATTTACATTGATTACAGACTTTGTCCCTTCCTCCTCACACTCTTCATCATGTTATCACTCAAACCTCCTCCTTCTCCTCACACTCTTCATCATCTCAAACATCCTCCTCCTTACGTTTCATTCAAAAACTGCTTCAGCCCCTGGAAGAACTCGTCGATGGACTGTAACCACAATTTTAAACAAATAATTAATACGTGAATGTTCAGAGAGTATTGACAGAAATCATTATGATGATGATTTTGATGAAAAATCAAACAGCGTTGATTACCATTCCCCAATCCTCTTGTGTTCCAGTACTACAGCAGAAGACAAAGGCAGAATTTCAGTTAAAAAAAAGACAAACGGCTGCACAGGTTTACTGACTTCAAACAAACTCAGGCTGAAAATTATCCAACTGAAGTCAAACCAATGAAATATAAATAAATAAAAAAGCAAAAGAAAGCAATTACAAAAACTGAATAAAATCAGATAAATTAAATGATATTAATTTGAAAAAAAATACAATAAAATATCATATAAGAAAAAAATAACATTTTGGAGTGGATCCAAACTACGGGACGGATACAGAATTTTTCTTCACTTTCGTTAACAGAAGAAGAGATGATGGTTTCTTACCTTTCGGCATCGTTGCTGTCGGCAGGTCGAGCATCTAAAACACAGAATCAACTGTTTTCAACCACTTTACAAAAACAAACTTCTCACTGCTAAACACGCTCAGCTTCTTTATTTATAAGCTGTTGGCAGTCACAACATATTATTTTCAGAATAAGTTAGGCTATTCAGAAATGCCATCAATTTGTATTTAAGTTGTGCTACATGTGTAAAAGGACAGTTTTTGTCTTATAAAGATGTAATGAGGTTGCTGACCCCGATGTGTGGAAAACATTAAGTTGATTTATTCATAAACAGCTAAAAGACTTTGGGTCAAAGTGTTTTTTCTTCTGTCCTCCATGTTGTTTTTTAAAACCTGATGAGACTCTTCAAAGCTACTATATTTAATGAATGAATAATTATTATTTCGTGTTTGTTGGTGAAGGTTCAGTCAGTGTGGTTTGACTTCTCACCAGTAACAGAAAGCAGGAGCAATCCAGCTGCCAGGGCTGAAAGACAGACAAAGAGTTCTGTTAAAAATCTTCAAATACAAAAGTTGCAGATAGTTGATAAGCTGTGCTTAACTATTTACACTCTACAAAAACATCATTATTACTCAGACATAGACTTACTATATCCGTTTCTATACAGATGCCACAGTTTTATATTGCTGCAGAAGACGGTGCCTTTTTAACAGCATCAGCAGCAACTGACTCAGAAACTTAAGATACAAACTGGTCAGCCTCCAGTCACTTTGTAGTGTGAATGCTGAATTACAGAAATTGTTGGATGTAGTTGCCCCAATTCTGGAAAGCACCATCTCAAAGCAGTTCTGATAAAGTACACTTAATAAAAGAAGAGACTCACCAACAGTCAGGGCGATCTTTGAAGTCATCATGTCTGCAGCGAGAACTCAATACAACTTAACATGACACCTGCTCAGGTATATATACTGTGGTCTCTGCCTCAGAGCTGTTTGATTTCCTCCCAGGCTCTTTTCATGCTGTTTCAGCATTGGACGGATATGTTGACTGACTGCTGGAAGCTGTTTGTTCACCATTCGGCTCAGAAACTCACCTGCCAGGTGATAAACACACTGATGACACACAAACACATTCACATTATATGTATCTTGCGTGTTGTCAAACCAAAACTATATCATCAGAAAAGTAGAACGCTATTTAGATTGAGCACAGTAGTGTGTAAGTGTTTCAAACAAAAGCAGATCCTATGAACCATGTGTGTGCCATAGAGTGACAAAATTGGGGTTTTATAAATTCTTGTATGTGTATGGGTCTTGTTCTGCTACTTGTATGTGTGGTTTTGCGAATTGTGTGTAATGTTTCGACAAAATGATCCCTGTTTTCAAAATTGTGCCTAAGCATTCGTAAAAAACTATCTCTAGTTCTGTAGCTCTTCATTTCTAATATTTCTTAATTTCAGTCAGTGAATGTCTTGATGTCTCTGTTTGATAAATGTCGGACAACAGAGACCACGATGGAAAGAAGTCCAGAACTTCCTTCTGTCCTTCACAAAGTCTGATACGTTGTGTTATTTACCAAACATACCAAAAATAGAGTGCTGCTTCATTCATCAGCAAGTTAACTGTTCTAATACCAACTAGCTGGAGGGGATGGAGAGATCAGTTTGTTTTTCATCTGACAGGTGAGTTTATGAGTCACATGGTGAAGAGAAAAAGAAGAAAAAGAAAAGCGATAATACGATAAAAAAAGATAAAAGATGAGATAAAAAGAAAATGAAGCGTCTCACCACTTAGCTGCCCCCGAGGTCACATGCCGTTTCTGGAGGAAGTCTCAAGAATTTGTTACCTCCGCCAAGGCCAAAGGCCTATGAAGGAGGTTAAGTTTAGACTGGCGTTGGTTTGTTGGTTTGTTGGTTGGTTTGTTGGTTGGTTTGTTGGTTTGTTCGTTGGTTTGTTCGTTTGTTCGTTTGGACGATAACTCCAAAAGTCTACAATGGATTTGAATGACATTTTTTGGAGTGGTGGGGTGTGGCACAATGAACAATACATTACATTTTGGTGGCGATCTGGATCATGATCCGGCTTTGTGTTTTTTTTTAATAACTCCGCTCAGCCTGACCACATGCCCAGCTGAAAAACTTTAATAAATATACTCAGTGGCGGCCGGTGGACATTTTTCTAGGTAGGGGTGTGCCACATCCAATCAATTTCAGCAAACATCCCGGTATGATTTGCAGTTAAATAATCAACAATTATTTTATTCCAACAGGAACAGTGAAGAATGCTTAGAAAAACACAACAGTATAACATGTACTCAGTGGTGGAAAGTAACTAAGTAAATTTACTCAAGTACTATACTTAAGTACAATTTTGAGGTACTTGTACTTTACTTGAGTATTTCCATGTTCTGATACTTTCTACTTCTACTCCACTACATCTCAGAGGGAAATATTGTACTTTTTACTCCACTAGATTGATTGAATAATTTTAGTTACTTTACCGATTCAGATTATTAATACAAAATATAATCAATGAATAAATTATGTATTATTATAGATTAAACTACCAAGCAGTATATAAAGTCATTAAAATGAGCTCCACCTTAACGAGCTGCAACATTAAAGTGATGAACACATAAATGCATCAATAAGTATAATCCATTAATATACATTATCCTGCAAAATGTGTACTTTTATGTTTGGTACTTTAAGTATATTCATACTTTTACTGAAGTACAAGATCTGAGTACTTCCACCACGGCATGTACTATAACATAATAATAGATATGTACTACAATACTAATGTAATATAACAATATAACATGTAATAGAAATGTTTACTTAATGTGATGTCCCTATTGACCTTGCTTTGTTTGGTAAACCAATAGTGAGGTAAAGATCAGGGGAAGTAAACATGAAGTGTAATTAGGAAAACTGCTGTTAAGTCCTGAAGCTATTCAGACACCTGAATGTACATAAGCACAGGACACTAGTGGTCTGAGGTGTAGAGATGGTAAACTCCAGCAACTGGGCTGGTGCTGCTGGTCATGTTCACTGTCCTCCCATAGAGAGGAAATGGATGCCCCGGCGTTAAATAACTACTTTACCTGCATTATTATCCAAATCTGATTGTCTCTTCTCTTTCCTTTTTTAAACTTCTAAACAGATATAATTGTGATGTGCTCTATGATATTCATTCACTATGATGACAAGGCACATTTAAGCTTTTACAGACTGTTGGTAGTGAGCAACTCATACATCTAGTCTTCAGAAGTGTCTAATCTGTTTGTAAATGTACCCTAGATTATCATATTAGATAACACAATGTAGTCTAATATATGATATATGGGTACTGTAGATAGACAGAGGAAAAAAGGTTCATGCTCATGAATATAAACTGTAAATCTGTATGTTGTTTTTATGTTTTTGCATACATTACAGCTCCATACATTCAACATAGTTTAACATTTTATGAAGCTAAAATTGCTGTGTGTACTACTGTATCCCAAAAACATGCATCATTCTGTGACATTTTATGTTTTTGCTCACATTGATGATGTCATCACCTCTCTCTGTAATCCTCCAACGGTGTAACCCCCCCCACCCGCCCATTTCTAACAACTGAGCTAATTGGTATGCATTGCTCCCGGGTGTGACCCAGGTTGTATCTGAATTGTCCTGGCCAGGGTTCAACCCGGGTTGACTGGCTTGGTTTGAATTGACAAAAGGAGGGTATAGGATAGGTTAACCCTGGTCCAACCCTGGTCATTGGTTTGAAAAGGGTATAATCGGAAAGTTGGTGGTTCGATCCTTGGCCCTCGCAGTCTACATATCAAAGTGTCCTTGGGCAAGATACTGAATCCAAAATTGCTGTGCGTGTGAATGTTTATCGCTCCTGAGGAACAGGTGGCACCTTGAATGGCGGCCTCTGTCACCAGTGTATGAATATGTGTGAATGGGTAAATGCTAACTTGTGTTGTAAAGTGCTTTGGCTGGTTGCTGAGACTAGAAATGTGCTATATAAATGAAGTCCATTTACCACCCCTATAGCTTTGGTTATACAAGTCCAGTCATACCCAATTTATGCAATTCCATGACTGTTTATTTACCCCAGTGTGAAAAAATATTCTAATATACCATTTTAGAATAGGCGAATATATGGGGTATTTCTGTAAATCTGAAAAAGTCTGCATCGCTGTAAAGGGGAGACTTGTGGGTACCCATAGAACCCATTTTCATTCAAGATATCTAGAGGTGAGAGGTCAAGGGACTCCTTTGAAAGGTAAATGTGAGATGAAAATATTTGCCACAGTTAGGGGGGCCAGAGGGGGGTACAGGCTTAATGTTACAGGGGCACTGACCCCCTCTGCTCCCCACCCACCCCCACCCGAGAACCACACCTGATTAAAAAACGGAACTTGTCCAGAGTCTGTAGTCTGTTTCATGTCATTTATTAGCTGAGGATGTATAACAAAGATTTCCTTTAGGATGATTTAAACACTTCTTACAGTCTGTTTCTGTACATGAACATTTCACAGCGGCAGGAACTTTATTCAAGCAGCAATGAAACTAAGAGAAACATCAGAGCAGGTCTTCATGAACACAACAGAGAGAGACATGATTAGAAACAAACTCAGCTTGTAGAAAACTACAGAAACCCGTCACCAAAACTACACTACATATCCGTGTATATATATCATATATTTTAGGTGGACAACTGATCATTACAGCCATGTTTGATGGTTAAACATGTGATTACAAATGATGGATATTAATTTGATACTGCTTCTTCTTCTTTGCTCTCAGCCTCCATTTCGCTCTTAACCTCAGCCTCTATTTCGCTCTCAGCCTCCATTTCGCTCTTAACCTCAGCCTCCATTACGCTCTCGTCGTCATCCAAAATTTCGCTCACAGCATTCTCTTCGCTCTCGATCTCAGGCTTCTCGTAGTTATAGACCTCCTCCTCGATTTTTTCTTCACTCTTAATTTCGTTCCCGATCTCATCAATCATTTTGCCTTCAATCTCTTCCAATGTTTTGAAGTCAGGCTCTGTATTGCTCTTGAGCTGATCCACGATTGCGGTTTCGGCCTCATCCAATATTTTTTCATCAGCCTTCATTGCCCTCTCGCTCTCAGCTTCCATTTCCATTATGACGTCATCCGACTCTTTGATGTCAGACTTCACGTTGTTCTCATTGGCCTGCAGTTCATCCGAGTCGATCTTATGAAAAGTCAAGCTACAGCAGAAGACAAAGGAGGAGTTTCATCAGTTCAACAAGTAACAAACCGCTGCAAAGTTTTACTGACTTCACACAAACTTAAGCTGAAAATGATCCAACTGAATTTAAATCATTAAAATATAAATAAATACAAATATTTTTAAAAATGACATTAATTTTTAACAAACTTAAAGTTTCATTAAATGAAAAACATAAACAAACAGACAAATAGAAAATGAATAAAGATAGAATCAAATAATAAATAATTTAATACCATATAAATGCAAAAATAAGGACAAATTGACTCAGCAGGGTGATCCAGAACACTCCGTAAACCTGAAACCTGTCTGCTTTCAGACCCTCTGTAGATGGGCCTGTCAAATAATGTGTGAGCGACAGCAGCGTCCAATCATGTGTTTGGATATTTGGTGGTGGGCGGGGCCACATTAAATACCTATAGATAGTGCCTTTAAAGAGCAATAACACAGAATCAATATTTACATTGATTACAGACTTTGTCCCTTCCTTCCCACACTCTTCATCATGTTATCACTCAAACCTCCTCCTTCTCCTCATACTCTTCATCATCTCAAACATCCTCCTCCTTACGTTTCATTCAAAAATTGCTTCAGCCCCTGGAAGAACTCGTCGATGGACTGTAACCACAATTTTAAACAAATAGTTAATACGTGAATGTTCAGAGAGTATTGACAGAAATCATTATGATGATGATTTTGATGAAAAATCAAACAGCGTTGATTACCATTCCCCAATCCTCTTGTGTTCCAGTACTACAGCAGAAGACAAAGGCAGAATTTCAGTTAAAAAAAAGACAAACGGCTGCACAGGTTTACTGACTTCAAACAAACTCAGGCTGAAAATTATCCAACTGAAGTCAAACCAATGAAATATAAATAAATAAAAAAGCAAAAGAAAGCAATTACAAAAACTGAATAAAATCAGATAAATTAAATGATATTAATTTGAAAAAAAATACAATAAAATATCATATAAGAAAAAAATAACATTTTGGAGTGGATCCAAACTACGGGACAGATACAGAATTTTTCTTCACTTTCGTTAACAGAAGAAGAGATGATGGTTTCTTACCTTTCGGCATCGTTGCTGTCGGCAGGTCGAGCATCTAAAACACAGAATCAACTGTTTTCAACCACTTTACAAAAACAAACTTCTCACTGCTAAACACGCTCAGCTTCTTTATTTATAAGCTGTTGGCAGTCACAACATATTATTTTCAGGATAAGTTAGGCTATTCAGAAATGCCATCAATTTGTATTTAAGTTGTGCTACATGTGTAAAAGGACAGTTTTTGTCTTATAAAGATGTAATGAGGTTGCTGACCCCGATGTGTGGAAAACATTAAGTTGATTTATTCATAAACAGCTAAAAGACTTTGGGTCAAAGTGTTTTTTCTTCTGTCCTCCATGTTGTTTTTTAAAACCTGATGAGACTCTTCAAAGCTACTATATTTAATGAATGAATAATTATTATTTCGTGTTTGTTGGTGAAGGTTCAGTCAGTGTGGTTTGACTTCTCACCAGTAACAGAAAGCAGGAGCAATCCAGCTGCCAGGGCTGAAAGACAGACAAAGAGTTCTGTTAAAAATCTTCAAATACAAAAGTTGCAGATAGTTGATAAGCTGTGCTTAACTATTTACACTCTACAAAAACATCATTATTACTCAGATATAGACTTACTATATCCGTTTCTATACAGATGCCACAGTTTTATATTGCTGCAGAAGACGGTGCCTTTTTAACAGCATCAGCAGCAACTGACTCAGAAACTTAAGATACAAACTGGTCAGCCTCCAGTCACTTTGTAGTGTGAATGCTGAATTACAGAAATTGTTGGATGTAGTTGCCCCAATTCTGGAAAGCACCATCTCAAAGCAGTTCTGATAAAGTACACTTAATAAAAGAAGAGACTCACCAACAGTCAGGGCGATCTTTGAAGTCATCATGTCTGCAGCGAGAACTCAATACAACTTAACATGACACCTGCTCAGGTATATATACTGTGGTCTCTGCCTCAGAGCTGTTTGATTTCCTCCCAGGCTCTTTTCATGCTGTTTCAGCATTGGACGGATATGTTGACTGACTGCTGGAAGCTGTTTGTTCACCATTCGGCTCAGAAACTCACCTGCCAGGTGATAAACACACTGATGACACACAAACACATTCACATTATATGTATCTTGCGTGTTGTCAAACCAAAACTATATCATCAGAAAAGTAGAACGCTATTTAGATTGAGCACAGTAGTGTGTAAGTGTTTCAAACAAAAGCAGATCCTATGAACCATGTGTGTGCCATAGAGTGACAAAATTGGGGTTTTATAAATTCTTGTATGTGTATGGGTCTTGTTCTGCTACTTGTATGTGTGGTTTTGCGAATTGTGTGTAATGTTTCGACAAAATGATCCCTGTTTTCAAAATTGTGCCTAAGCATTCGTAAAAAACTATCTCTAGTTCTGTAGCTCTTCATTTCTAATATTTCTTAATTTCAGTCAGTGAATGTCTTGATGTCTCTGTTTGATAAATGTCGGACAACAGAGACCACGATGGAAAGAAGTCCAGAACTTCCTTCTGTCCTTCACAAAGTCTGATACGTTGTGTTATTTACCAAACATACCAAAAATAGAGTGCTGCTTCATTCATCAGCAAGTTAACTGTTCTAATACCAACTAGCTGGAGGGGATGGAGAGATCAGTTTGTTTTTCATCTGACAGGTGAGTTTATGAGTCACATGGTGAAGAGAAAAAGAAGAAAAAGAAAAGCGATAATACGATAAAAAAAGATAAAAGATGAGATAAAAAGAAAATGAAGCGTCTCACCACTTAGCTGCCCCCGAGGTCACATGCCGTTTCTGGAGGAAGTCTCAAGAATTTGTTACCTCCGCCAAGGCCAAAGGCCTATGAAGGAGGTTAAGTTTAGACTGGCGTTGGTTTGTTGGTTTGTTGGTTGGTTTGTTGGTTGGTTTGTTGGTTTGTTCGTTGGTTTGTTCGTTTGTTCGTTTGGACGATAACTCCAAAAGTCTACAATGGATTTGAATGACATTTTTTGGAGTGGTGGGGTGTGGCACAATGAACAATACATTACATTTTGGTGGCGATCTGGATCATGATCCGGCTTTGTGTTTTTTTTTAATAACTCCGCTCAGCCTGACCACATGCCCAGCTGAAAAACTTTAATAAATATACTTAGTGGCGGCCGGTGGACATTTTTCTAGGTAGGGGTGTGCCACATCCAATCAATTTCAGCAAACATCCCGGTATGATTTGCAGTTAAATAATCAACAATTATTTTATTCCAACAGGAACAGTGAAGAATGCTTAGAAAAACACAACAGTATAACATGTACTCAGTGGTGGAAAGTAACTAAGTAAATTTACTCAAGTACTATACTTAAGTACAATTTTGAGGTACTTGTACTTTACTTGAGTATTTCCATGTTCTGATACTTTCTACTTCTACTCCACTACATCTCAGAGGGAAATATTGTACTTTTTACTCCACTAGATTGATTGAATAATTTTAGTTACTTTACCGATTCAGATTATTAATACAAAATATAATCAATGAATAAATTATGTATTATTATAGATTAAACTACCCAGCAGTATATAAAGTCATTAAAATGAGCTCCACCTTAACGAGCTGCAACATTAAAGTGATGAACACATAAATGCATCAATAAGTATAATCCATTAATATACATTATCCTGCAAAATGTGTACTTTTATGTTTGGTACTTTAAGTATATTCATACTTTTACTGAAGTACAAGATCTGAGTACTTCCACCACGGCATGTACTATAACATAATAATAGATATGTACTACAATACTAATGTAATATAACAATATAACATGTAATAGAAATGTTTACTTAATGTGATGTCCCTATTGACCTTGCTTTGTTTGGTAAACCAATAGTGAGGTAAAGATCAGGGGAAGTAAACATGAAGTGTAATTAGGAAAACTGCTGTTAAGTCCTGAAGCTATTCAGACACCTGAATGTACATAAGCACAGGACACTAGTGGTCTGAGGTGTAGAGATGGTAAACTCCAGCAACTGGGCTGGTGCTGCTGGTCATGTTCACTGTCCTCCCATAGAGAGGAAATGGATGCCCCGGCGTTAAATAACTACTTTACCTGCATTATTATCCAAATCTGATTGTCTCTTCTCTTTCCTTTTTTAAACTTCTAAACAGATATAATTGTGATGTGCTCTATGATATTCATTCACTATGATGACAAGGCACATTTAAGCTTTTACAGACTGTTGGTAGTGAGCAACTCATACATCTAGTCTTCAGAAGTGTCTAATCTGTTTGTAAATGTACCCTAGATTATCATATTAGATAACACAATGTAGTCTAATATATGATATATGGGTACTGTAGATAGACAGAGGAAAAAAGGTTCATGCTCATGAATATAAACTGTAAATCTGTATGTTGTTTTTATGTTTTTGCATACATTACAGCTCCATACATTCAACATAGTTTAACATTTTATGAAGCTAAAATTGCTGTGTGTACTACTGTATCCCAAAAACATGCATCATTCTGTGACATTTTATGTTTTTGCTCACATTGATGATGTCATCACCTCTCTCTGTAATCCTCCAACGGTGTAACCCCCCCCACCCGCCCATTTCTAACAACTGAGCTAATTGGTATGCATTGCTCCCGGGTGTGACCCAGGTTGTATCTGAATTGTCCTGGCCAGGGTTCAACCCGGGTTGACTGGCTTGGTTTGAATTGACAAAAGGAGGGTATAGGATAGGTTAACCCTGGTCCAACCCTGGTCATTGGTTTGAAAAGGGTATAATCGGAAAGTTGGTGGTTCGATCCTTGGCCCTCGCAGTCTACATATCAAAGTGTCCTTGGGCAAGATACTGAACCCAAAATTGCTGTGCGTGTGAATGTTTATCGCTCCTGAGGAACAGGTGGCACCTTGAATGGCGGCCTCTGTCACCAGTGTATGAATATGTGTGAATGGGTAAATGCTAACTTGTGTTGTAAAGTGCTTTGGCTGGTTGCTGAGACTAGAAATGTGCTATATAAATGAAGTCCATTTACCACCCCTATAGCTTTGGTTATACAAGTCCAGTCATACCCAATTTATGCAATTCCATGACTGTTTATTTACCCCAGTGTGAAAAAATATTCTAATATACCATTTTAGAATAGGCGAATATATGGGGTATTTCTGTAAATCTTAAAAAGTCTGCATCGCTGTAAAGGGGAGACTTGTGGGTACCCATAGAACCCATTTTCATTCAAGATATCTAGAGGTGAGAGGTCAAGGGACTCCTTTGAAAGGTAAATGTGAGATGAAAATATTTGCCACAGTTAGGGGGGCCAGAGGGGGGTACAGGCTTAATGTTACAGGGGCACTGACCCCCTCTGCTCCCCACCCACCCCCACCCGAGAACCACACCTGATTAAAAAACGGAACTTGTCCAGAGTCTGTAGTCTGTTTCATGTCATTTATTAGCTGAGGATGTATAACAAAGATTTCCTTTAGGATGATTTAAACACTTCTTACAGTCTGTTTCTGTACATGAACATTTCACAGCAGCAGGAACTTTATTCAAGCAGAAATGAAACTGAGAGAAACATCAGAGCAGGTCTTCATGAACACAACAGAGAGAGACATGATTAGAAACAAACTCAGCTTGTAGAAAACTACAGAAACCCGTCACCAAAACTACACTACATATCCGTGTATATATATCATATATTTTAGGTGGACAACTGATCATTACAGCCATGTTTGATGGTTAAACATGTGATTACAAATGATGGATATTAATTTGATACTGCTTCTTCTTCTTTGCTCTCAGCCTCCATTTCGCTCTCGATCTCAGCCTCTATTTCGCTCTCAGCCTCCATTTCGCTCTTAACCTCAGCCTCCATTACGCTCGTCGTCATCCAAAATTTCGCTCACAGCATTCTCTTCGCTCTCGATCTCAGGCTTCTCGTAGTTATAGACCTCCTCCTCGATTTTTTCTTCACTCTTAATTTCGTTCCCGATCTCATCAATCATTTTGCCTTCAATCTCTTCCAATGTTTTGAAGTCAGGCTCTGTATTGCTCTTGAGCTGATCCACGATTGCGGTTTCGGCCTCATCCAATATTTTTTCATCAGCCTTCATTTCCCTCTCGCTCTCAGCTTCCATTTCCATTATGACGTCATCCGACTCTTTGATGTCAGACTTCACGTTGTTCTCATTGGCCTGCAGTTCATCCGAGTCGATCTTATGAAAAGTCAAGCTACAGCAGAAGACAAAGGAGGAGTTTCATCAGTTCAACAAGTAACAAACCGCTGCAAAGTTTTACTGACTTCACACAAACTTAAGCTGAAAATGATCCAACTGAATTTAAATCATTAAAATATAAATAAATACAAATATTTTTAAAAATGACATTAATTTTTAACAAACTTAAAGTTTCATTAAATGAAAAACATAAACAAACAGACAAATAGAAAATGAATAAAGATAGAATCAAATAATAAATAATTTAATACCATATAAATGCAAAAATAAGGACAAATTGACTCAGCAGGGTGATCCAGAACACTCCGTAAACCTGAAACCTGTCTGCTTTCAGACCCTCTGTAGATGGGCCTGTCAAATAATGTGTGAGCGACAGCAGCGTCCAATCATGTGTTTGGATATTTGGTGGTGGGCGGGGCCACATTAAATACCTATAGATAGTGCCTTTAAAGAGCAATAACACAGAATCAATATTTACATTGATTACAGACTTTGTCCCTTCCTCCTCACACTCTT
Organism: Sebastes fasciatus; assembly: GCF_043250625.1. Lineage (NCBI taxonomy): Eukaryota > Metazoa > Chordata > Actinopteri > Perciformes > Sebastidae > Sebastes > Sebastes fasciatus. Next base: position 9,545,610 of record NC_133818.1, on the reverse strand, counting down.
CATCATGTTATCACTCAAACCTCCTCCTTCTCCTCACACTCTTCATCATCTCAAACATCCTCCTCCTTACGTTTCATTCAAAAACTGCTTCAGCCCCTGGAAGAACTCGTCGATGGACTGTAACCACAATTTTAAACAAATAGTTAATACGTGAATGTTCAGAGAGTATTGACAGAAATCATTATGATGATGATTTTGATGAAAAATCAAACAGCGTTGATTACCATTCCCCAATCCTCTTGTGTTCCAGTACTACAGCAGAAGACAAAGGCAGAATTTCAGTTAAAAAAAAGACAAACGGCTGCACAGGTTTACTGACTTCAAACAAACTCAGGCTGAAAATTATCCAACTGAAGTCAAACCAATGAAATATAAATAAATAAAAAAGCAAAAGAAAGCAATTACAAAAACTGAATAAAATCAGATAAATTAAATGATATTAATTTGAAAAAAAATACAATAAAATATCATATAAGAAAAAAATAACATTTTGGAGTGGATCCAAACTACGGGACAGATACAGAATTTTTCTTCACTTTCGTTAACAGAAGAAGAGATGATGGTTTCTTACCTTTCGGCATCGTTGCTGTCGGCAGGTCGAGCATCTAAAACACAGAATCAACTGTTTTCAACCACTTTACAAAAACAAACTTCTCACTGCTAAACACGCTCAGCTTCTTTATTTATAAGCTGTTGGCAGTCACAACATATTATTTTCAGGATAAGTTAGGCTATTCAGAAATGCCATCAATTTGTATTTAAGTTGTGCTACATGTGTAAAAGGACAGTTTTTGTCTTATAAAGATGTAATGAGGTTGCTGACCCCGATGTGTGGAAAACATTAAGTTGATTTATTCATAAACAGCTAAAAGACTTTGGGTCAAAGTGTTTTTTCTTCTGTCCTCCATGTTGTTTTTTAAAACCTGATGAGACTCTTCAAAGCTACTATATTTAATGAATGAATAATTATTATTTCGTGTTTGTTGGTGAAGGTTCAGTCAGTGTGGTTTGACTTCTCACCAGTAACAGAAAGCAGGAGCAATCCAGCTGCCAGGGCTGAAAGACAGACAAAGAGTTCTGTTAAAAATCTTCAAATACAAAAGTTGCAGATAGTTGATAAGCTGTGCTTAACTATTTACACTCTACAAAAACATCATTATTACTCAGACATAGACTTACTATATCCGTTTCTATACAGATGCCACAGTTTTATATTGCTGCAGAAGACGGTGCCTTTTTAACAGCATCAGCAGCAACTGACTCAGAAACTTAAGATACAAACTGGTCAGCCTCCAGTCACTTTGTAGTGTGAATGCTGAATTACAGAAATTGTTGGATGTAGTTGCCCCAATTCTGGAAAGCACCATCTCAAAGCAGTTCTGATAAAGTACACTTAATAAAAGAAGAGACTCACCAACAGTCAGGGCGATCTTTGAAGTCATCATGTCTGCAGCGAGAACTCAATACAACTTAACATGACACCTGCTCAGGTATATATACTGTGGTCTCTGCCTCAGAGCTGTTTGATTTCCTCCCAGGCTCTTTTCATGCTGTTTCAGCATTGGACGGATATGTTGACTGACTGCTGGAAGCTGTTTGTTCACCATTCGGCTCAGAAACTCACCTGCCAGGTGATAAACACACTGATGACACACAAACACATTCACATTATATGTATCTTGCGTGTTGTCAAACCAAAACTATATCATCAGAAAAGTAGAACGCTATTTAGATTGAGCACAGTAGTGTGTAAGTGTTTCAAACAAAAGCAGATCCTATGAACCATGTGTGTGCCATAGAGTGACAAAATTGGGGTTTTATAAATTCTTGTATGTGTATGGGTCTTGTTCTGCTACTTGTATGTGTGGTTTTGCGAATTGTGTGTAATGTTTCGACAAAATGATCCCTGTTTTCAAAATTGTGCCTAAGCATTCGTAAAAAACTATCTCTAGTTCTGTAGCTCTTCATTTCTAATATTTCTTAATTTCAGTCAGTGAATGTCTTGATGTCTCTGTTTGATAAATGTCGGACAACAGAGACCACGATGGAAAGAAGTCCAGAACTTCCTTCTGTCCTTCACAAAGTCTGATACGTTGTGTTATTTACCAAACATACCAAAAATAGAGTGCTGCTTCATTCATCAGCAAGTTAACTGTTCTAATACCAACTAGCTGGAGGGGATGGAGAGATCAGTTTGTTTTTCATCTGACAGGTGAGTTTATGAGTCACATGGTGAAGAGAAAAAGAAGAAAAAGAAAAGCGATAATACGATAAAAAAAGATAAAAGATGAGATAAAAAGAAAATGAAGCGTCTCACCACTTAGCTGCCCCCGAGGTCACATGCCGTTTCTGGAGGAAGTCTCAAGAATTTGTTACCTCCGCCAAGGCCAAAGGCCTATGAAGGAGGTTAAGTTTAGACTGGCGTTGGTTTGTTGGTTTGTTGGTTGGTTTGTTGGTTGGTTTGTTGGTTTGTTCGTTGGTTTGTTCGTTTGTTCGTTTGGACGATAACTCCAAAAGTCTACAATGGATTTGAATGACATTTTTTGGAGTGGTGGGGTGTGGCACAATGAACAATACATTACATTTTGGTGGCGATCTGGATCATGATCCGGCTTTGTGTTTTTTTTTAATAACTCCGCTCAGCCTGACCACATGCCCAGCTGAAAAACTTTAATAAATATACTCAGTGGCGGCCGGTGGACATTTTTCTAGGTAGGGGTGTGCCACATCCAATCAATTTCAGCAAACATCCCGGTATGATTTGCAGTTAAATAATCAACAATTATTTTATTCCAACAGGAACAGTGAAGAATGCTTAGAAAAACACAACAGTATAACATGTACTCAGTGGTGGAAAGTAACTAAGTAAATTTACTCAAGTACTATACTTAAGTACAATTTTGAGGTACTTGTACTTTACTTGAGTATTTCCATGTTCTGATACTTTCTACTTCTACTCCACTACATCTCAGAGGGAAATATTGTACTTTTTACTCCACTAGATTGATTGAATAATTTTAGTTACTTTACCGATTCAGATTATTAATACAAAATATAATCAATGAATAAATTATGTATTATTATAGATTAAACTACCCAGCAGTATATAAAGTCATTAAAATGAGCTCCACCTTAACGAGCTGCAACATTAAAGTGATGAACACATAAATGCATCAATAAGTATAATCCATTAATATACATTATCCTGCAAAATGTGTACTTTTATGTTTGGTACTTTAAGTATATTCATACTTTTACTGAAGTACAAGATCTGAGTACTTCCACCACGGCATGTACTATAACATAATAATAGATATGTACTACAATACTAATGTAATATAACAATATAACATGTAATAGAAATGTTTACTTAATGTGATGTCCCTATTGACCTTGCTTTGTTTGGTAAACCAATAGTGAGGTAAAGATCAGGGGAAGTAAACATGAAGTGTAATTAGGAAAACTGCTGTTAAGTCCTGAAGCTATTCAGACACCTGAATGTACATAAGCACAGGACACTAGTGGTCTGAGGTGTAGAGATGGTAAACTCCAGCAACTGGGCTGGTGCTGCTGGTCATGTTCACTGTCCTCCCATAGAGAGGAAATGGATGCCCCGGCGTTAAATAACTACTTTACCTGCATTATTATCCAAATCTGATTGTCTCTTCTCTTTCCTTTTTTAAACTTCTAAACAGATATAATTGTGATGTGCTCTATGATATTCATTCACTATGATGACAAGGCACATTTAAGCTTTTACAGACTGTTGGTAGTGAGAAACTCATACATCTAGTCTTCAGAAGTGTCTAATCTGTTTGTAAATGTACCCTAGATTATCATATTAGATAACACAATGTAGTCTAATATATGATATATGGGTACTGTAGATAGACAGAGGAAAAAAGGTTCATGCTCATGAATATAAACTGTAAATCTGTATGTTGTTTTTATGTTTTTGCATACATTACAGCTCCATACATTCAACATAGTTTAACATTTTATGAAGCTAAAATTGCTGTGTGTACTACTGTATCCCAAAAACATGCATCATTCTGTGACATTTTATGTTTTTGCTCACATTGATGATGTCATCACCTCTCTCTGTAATCCTCCAACGGTGTAACCCCCCCCACCCGCCCATTTCTAACAACTGAGCTAATTGGTATGCATTGCTCCCGGGTGTGACCCAGGTTGTATCTGAATTGTCCTGGCCAGGGTTCAACCCGGGTTGACTGGCTTGGTTTGAATTGACAAAAGGAGGGTATAGGATAGGTTAACCCTGGTCCAACCCTGGTCATTGGTTTGAAAAGGGTATAATCGGAAAGTTGGTGGTTCGATCCTTGGCCCTCGCAGTCTACATATCAAAGTGTCCTTGGGCAAGATACTGAATCCAAAATTGCTGTGCGTGTGAATGTTTATCGCTCCTGAGGAACAGGTGGCACCTTGAATGGCGGCCTCTGTCACCAGTGTATGAATATGTGTGAATGGGTAAATGCTAACTTGTGTTGTAAAGTGCTTTGGCTGGTTGCTGAGACTAGAAATGTGCTATATAAATGAAGTCCATTTACCACCCCTATAGCTTTGGTTATACAAGTCCAGTCATACCCAATTTATGCAATTCCATGACTGTTTATTTACCCCAGTGTGAAAAAATATTCTAATATACCATTTTAGAATAGGCGAATATATGGGGTATTTCTGTAAATCTGAAAAAGTCTGCATCGCTGTAAAGGGGAGACTTGTGGGTACCCATAGAACCCATTTTCATTCAAGATATCTAGAGGTGAGAGGTCAAGGGACTCCTTTGAAAGGTAAATGTGAGATGAAAATATTTGCCACAGTTAGGGGGGCCAGAGGGGGGTACAGGCTTAATGTTACAGGGGCACTGACCCCCTCTGCTCCCCACCCACCCCCACCCGAGAACCACACCTGATTAAAAAACGGAACTTGTCCAGAGTCTGTAGTCTGTTTCATGTCATTTATTAGCTGAGGATGTATAACAAAGATTTCCTTTAGGATGATTTAAACACTTCTTACAGTCTGTTTCTGTACATGAACATTTCACAGCGGCAGGAACTTTATTCAAGCAGCAATGAAACTAAGAGAAACATCAGAGCAGGTCTTCATGAACACAACAGAGAGAGACATGATTAGAAACAAACTCAGCTTGTAGAAAACTACAGAAACCCGTCACCAAAACTACACTACATATCCGTGTATATATATCATATATTTTAGGTGGACAACTGATCATTACAGCCATGTTTGATGGTTAAACATGTGATTACAAATGATGGATATTAATTTGATACTGCTTCTTCTTCTTTGCTCTCAGCCTCCATTTCGCTCTTAACCTCAGCCTCTATTTCGCTCTCAGCCTCCATTTCGCTCTTAACCTCAGCCTCCATTACGCTCTCGTCGTCATCCAAAATTTCGCTCACAGCATTCTCTTCGCTCTCGATCTCAGGCTTCTCGTAGTTATAGACCTCCTCCTCGATTTTTTCTTCACTCTTAATTTCGTTCCCGATCTCATCAATCATTTTGCCTTCAATCTCTTCCAATGTTTTGAAGTCAGGCTCTGTATTGCTCTTGAGCTGATCCACGATTGCGGTTTCGGCCTCATCCAATATTTTTTCATCAGCCTTCATTGCCCTCTCGCTCTCAGCTTCCATTTCCATTATGACGTCATCCGACTCTTTGATGTCAGACTTCACGTTGTTCTCATTGGCCTGCAGTTCATCCGAGTCGATCTTATGAAAAGTCAAGCTACAGCAGAAGACAAAGGAGGAGTTTCATCAGTTCAACAAGTAACAAACCGCTGCAAAGTTTTACTGACTTCACACAAACTTAAGCTGAAAATGATCCAACTGAATTTAAATCATTAAAATATAAATAAATACAAATATTTTTAAAAATGACATTAATTTTTAACAAACTTAAAGTTTCATTAAATGAAAAACATAAACAAACACAAATAGAAAATGAATAAAGATAGAATCAAATAATAAATAATTTAATACCATATAAATGCAAAAATAAGGACAAATTGACTCAGCAGGGTGATCCAGAACACTCCGTAAACCTGAAACCTGTCTGCTTTCAGACCCTCTGTAGATGGGCCTGTCAAATAATGTGTGAGCGACAGCAGCGTCCAATCATGTGTTTGGATATTTGGTGGTGGGCGGGGCCACATTAAATACCTATAGATAGTGCCTTTAAAGAGCAATAACACAGAATCAATATTTACATTGATTACAGACTTTGTCCCTTCCTTCCCACACTCTTCATCATGTTATCACTCAAACCTCCTCCTTCTCCTCATACTCTTCATCATCTCAAACATCCTCCTCCTTACGTTTCATTCAAAAATTGCTTCAGCCCCTGGAAGAACTCGTCGATGGACTGTAACCACAATTTTAAACAAATAGTTAATACGTGAATGTTCAGAGAGTATTGACAGAAATCATTATGATGATGATTTTGATGAAAAATCAAACAGCGTTGATTACCATTCCCCAATCCTCTTGTGTTCCAGTACTACAGCAGAAGACAAAGGCAGAATTTCAGTTAAAAAAAAGACAAACGGCTGCACAGGTTTACTGACTTCAAACAAACTCAGGCTGAAAATTATCCAACTGAAGTCAAACCAATGAAATATAAATAAATAAAAAAGCAAAAGAAAGCAATTACAAAAACTGAATAAAATCAGATAAATTAAATGATATTAATTTGAAAAAAAATACAATAAAATATCATATAAGAAAAAAATAACATTTTGGAGTGGATCCAAACTACGGGACAGATACAGAATTTTTCTTCACTTTCGTTAACAGAAGAAGAGATGATGGTTTCTTACCTTTCGGCATCGTTGCTGTCGGCAGGTCGAGCATCTAAAACACAGAATCAACTGTTTTCAACCACTTTACAAAAACAAACTTCTCACTGCTAAACACGCTCAGCTTCTTTATTTATAAGCTGTTGGCAGTCACAACATATTATTTTCAGGATAAGTTAGGCTATTCAGAAATGCCATCAATTTGTATTTAAGTTGTGCTACATGTGTAAAAGGACAGTTTTTGTCTTATAAAGATGTAATGAGGTTGCTGACCCCGATGTGTGGAAAACATTAAGTTGATTTATTCATAAACAGCTAAAAGACTTTGGGTCAAAGTGTTTTTTCTTCTGTCCTCCATGTTGTTTTTTAAAACCTGATGAGACTCTTCAAAGCTACTATATTTAATGAATGAATAATTATTATTTCGTGTTTGTTGGTGAAGGTTCAGTCAGTGTGGTTTGACTTCTCACCAGTAACAGAAAGCAGGAGCAATCCAGCTGCCAGGGCTGAAAGACAGACAAAGAGTTCTGTTAAAAATCTTCAAATACAAAAGTTGCAGATAGTTGATAAGCTGTGCTTAACTATTTACACTCTACAAAAACATCATTATTACTCAGATATAGACTTACTATATCCGTTTCTATACAGATGCCACAGTTTTATATTGCTGCAGAAGACGGTGCCTTTTTAACAGCATCAGCAGCAACTGACTCAGAAACTTAAGATACAAACTGGTCAGCCTCCAGTCACTTTGTAGTGTGAATGCTGAATTACAGAAATTGTTGGATGTAGTTGCCCCAATTCTGGAAAGCACCATCTCAAAGCAGTTCTGATAAAGTACACTTAATAAAAGAAGAGACTCACCAACAGTCAGGGCGATCTTTGAAGTCATCATGTCTGCAGCGAGAACTCAATACAACTTAACATGACACCTGCTCAGGTATATATACTGTGGTCTCTGCCTCAGAGCTGTTTGATTTCCTCCCAGGCTCTTTTCATGCTGTTTCAGCATTGGACGGATATGTTGACTGACTGCTGGAAGCTGTTTGTTCACCATTCGGCTCAGAAACTCACCTGCCAGGTGATAAACACACTGATGACACACAAACACATTCACATTATATGTATCTTGCGTGTTGTCAAACCAAAACTATATCATCAGAAAAGTAGAACGCTATTTAGATTGAGCACAGTAGTGTGTAAGTGTTTCAAACAAAAGCAGATCCTATGAACCATGTGTGTGCCATAGAGTGACAAAATTGGGGTTTTATAAATTCTTGTATGTGTATGGGTCTTGTTCTGCTACTTGTATGTGTGGTTTTGCGAATTGTGTGTAATGTTTCGACAAAATGATCCCTGTTTTCAAAATTGTGCCTAAGCATTCGTAAAAAACTATCTCTAGTTCTGTAGCTCTTCATTTCTAATATTTCTTAATTTCAGTCAGTGAATGTCTTGATGTCTCTGTTTGATAAATGTCGGACAACAGAGACCACGATGGAAAGAAGTCCAGAACTTCCTTCTGTCCTTCACAAAGTCTGATACGTTGTGTTATTTACCAAACATACCAAAAATAGAGTGCTGCTTCATTCATCAGCAAGTTAACTGTTCTAATACCAACTAGCTGGAGGGGATGGAGAGATCAGTTTGTTTTTCATCTGACAGGTGAGTTTATGAGTCACATGGTGAAGAGAAAAAGAAGAAAAAGAAAAGCGATAATACGATAAAAAAAGATAAAAGATGAGATAAAAAGAAAATGAAGCGTCTCACCACTTAGCTGCCCCCGAGGTCACATGCCGTTTCTGGAGGAAGTCTCAAGAATTTGTTACCTCCGCCAAGGCCAAAGGCCTATGAAGGAGGTTAAGTTTAGACTGGCGTTGGTTTGTTGGTTTGTTGGTTGGTTTGTTGGTTGGTTTGTTGGTTTGTTCGTTGGTTTGTTCGTTTGTTCGTTTGGACGATAACTCCAAAAGTCTACAATGGATTTGAATGACATTTTTTGGAGTGGTGGGGTGTGGCACAATGAACAATACATTACATTTTGGTGGCGATCTGGATCATGATCCGGCTTTGTGTTTTTTTTTAATAACTCCGCTCAGCCTGACCACATGCCCAGCTGAAAAACTTTAATAAATATACTTAGTGGCGGCCGGTGGACATTTTTCTAGGTAGGGGTGTGCCACATCCAATCAATTTCAGCAAACATCCCGGTATGATTTGCAGTTAAATAATCAACAATTATTTTATTCCAACAGGAACAGTGAAGAATGCTTAGAAAAACACAACAGTATAACATGTACTCAGTGGTGGAAAGTAACTAAGTAAATTTACTCAAGTACTATACTTAAGTACAATTTTGAGGTACTTGTACTTTACTTGAGTATTTCCATGTTCTGATACTTTCTACTTCTACTCCACTACATCTCAGAGGGAAATATTGTACTTTTTACTCCACTAGATTGATTGAATAATTTTAGTTACTTTACCGATTCAGATTATTAATACAAAATATAATCAATGAATAAATTATGTATTATTATAGATTAAACTACCCAGCAGTATATAAAGTCATTAAAATGAGCTCCACCTTAACGAGCTGCAACATTAAAGTGATGAACACATAAATGCATCAATAAGTATAATCCATTAATATACATTATCCTGCAAAATGTGTACTTTTATGTTTGGTACTTTAAGTATATTCATACTTTTACTGAAGTACAAGATCTGAGTACTTCCACCACGGCATGTACTATAACATAATAATAGATATGTACTACAATACTAATGTAATATAACAATATAACATGTAATAGAAATGTTTACTTAATGTGATGTCCCTATTGACCTTGCTTTGTTTGGTAAACCAATAGTGAGGTAAAGATCAGGGGAAGTAAACATGAAGTGTAATTAGGAAAACTGCTGTTAAGTCCTGAAGCTATTCAGACACCTGAATGTACATAAGCACAGGACACTAGTGGTCTGAGGTGTAGAGATGGTAAACTCCAGCAACTGGGCTGGTGCTGCTGGTCATGTTCACTGTCCTCCCATAGAGAGGAAATGGATGCCCCGGCGTTAAATAACTACTTTACCTGCATTATTATCCAAATCTGATTGTCTCTTCTCTTTCCTTTTTTAAACTTCTAAACAGATATAATTGTGATGTGCTCTATGATATTCATTCACTATGATGACAAGGCACATTTAAGCTTTTACAGACTGTTGGTAGTGAGCAACTCATACATCTAGTCTTCAGAAGTGTCTAATCTGTTTGTAAATGTACCCTAGATTATCATATTAGATAACACAATGTAGTCTAATATATGATATATGGGTACTGTAGATAGACAGAGGAAAAAAGGTTCATGCTCATGAATATAAACTGTAAATCTGTATGTTGTTTTTATGTTTTTGCATACATTACAGCTCCATACATTCAACATAGTTTAACATTTTATGAAGCTAAAATTGCTGTGTGTACTACTGTATCCCAAAAACATGCATCATTCTGTGACATTTTATGTTTTTGCTCACATTGATGATGTCATCACCTCTCTCTGTAATCCTCCAACGGTGTAACCCCCCCCACCCGCCCATTTCTAACAACTGAGCTAATTGGTATGCATTGCTCCCGGGTGTGACCCAGGTTGTATCTGAATTGTCCTGGCCAGGGTTCAACCCGGGTTGACTGGCTTGGTTTGAATTGACAAAAGGAGGGTATAGGATAGGTTAACCCTGGTCCAACCCTGGTCATTGGTTTGAAAAGGGTATAATCGGAAAGTTGGTGGTTCGATCCTTGGCCCTCGCAGTCTACATATCAAAGTGTCCTTGGGCAAGATACTGAACCCAAAATTGCTGTGCGTGTGAATGTTTATCGCTCCTGAGGAACAGGTGGCACCTTGAATGGCGGCCTCTGTCACCAGTGTATGAATATGTGTGAATGGGTAAATGCTAACTTGTGTTGTAAAGTGCTTTGGCTGGTTGCTGAGACTAGAAATGTGCTATATAAATGAAGTCCATTTACCACCCCTATAGCTTTGGTTATACAAGTCCAGTCATACCCAATTTATGCAATTCCATGACTGTTTATTTACCCCAGTGTGAAAAAATATTCTAATATACCATTTTAGAATAGGCGAATATATGGGGTATTTCTGTAAATCTGAAAAAGTCTGCATCGCTGTAAAGGGGAGACTTGTGGGTACCCATAGAACCCATTTTCATTCAAGATATCTAGAGGTGAGAGGTCAAGGGACTCCTTTGAAAGGTAAATGTGAGATGAAAATATTTGCCACAGTTAGGGGGGCCAGAGGGGGGTACAGGCTTAATGTTACAGGGGCACTGACCCCCTCTGCTCCCCACCCACCCCCACCCGAGAACCACACCTGATTAAAAAACGGAACTTGTCCAGAGTCTGTAGTCTGTTTCATGTCATTTATTAGCTGAGGATGTATAACAAAGATTTCCTTTAGGATGATTTAAACACTTCTTACAGTCTGTTTCTGTACATGAACATTTCACAGCGGCAGGAACTTTATTCAAGCAGCAATGAAACTAAGAGAAACATCAGAGCAGGTCTTCATGAACACAACAGAGAGAGACATGATTAGAAACAAACTCAGCTTGTAGAAAACTACAGAAACCCGTCACCAAAACTACACTACATATCCGTGTATATATATCATATATTTTAGGTGGACAACTGATCATTACAGCCATGTTTGATGGTTAAACATGTGATTACAAATGATGGATATTAATTTGATACTGCTTCTTCTTCTTTGCTCTCAGCCTCCATTTCGCTCTCGATCTCAGCCTCTATTTCGCTCTCAGCCTCCATTTCGCTCTTAACCTCAGCCTCCATTACGCTCTCGTCGTCATCCAAAATTTCGCTCACAGCATTCTCTTCGCTCTCGATCTCAGGCTTCTCGTAGTTATAGACCTCCTCCTCGATTTTTTCTTCACTCTTAATTTCGTTCCCGATCTCATCAATCATTTTGCCTTCAATCTCTTCCAATGTTTTGAAGTCAGGCTCTGTATTGCTCTTGAGCTGATCCACGATTGCGGTTTCGGCCTCATCCAATATTTTTTCATCAGCCTTCATTTCCCTCTCGCTCTCAGCTTCCATTTCCATTATGACGTCATCCGACTCTTTGATGTCAGACTTCACGTTGTTCTCATTGGCCTGCAGTTCATCCGAGTCGATCTTATGAAAAGTCAAGCTACAGCAGAAGACAAAGGAGGAGTTTCATCAGTTCAACAAGTAACAAACCGCTGCAAAGTTTTACTGACTTCACACAAACTTAAGCTGAAAATGATCCAACTGAATTTAAATCATTAAAATATAAATAAATACAAATATTTTTAAAAATGACATTAATTTTTAACAAACTTAAAGTTTCATTAAATGAAAAACATAAACAAACAGACAAATAGAAAATGAATAAAGATAGAATCAAATAATAAATAATTTAATACCATATAAATGCAAAAATAAGGACAAATTGACTCAGCAGGGTGATCCAGAACACTCCGTAAACCTGAAACCTGTCTGCTTTCAGACCCTCTGTAGATGGGCCTGTCAAATAATGTGTGAGCGACAGCAGCGTCCAATCATGTGTTTGGATATTTGGTGGTGGGCGGGGCCACATTAAATACCTATAGATAGTGCCTTTAAAGAGCAATAACACAGAATCAATATTTACATTGATTACAGACTTTGTCCCTTCCTTCCCACACTCTTCATCATGTTATCACTCAAACCTCCTCCTTCTCCTCATACTCTTCATCATCTCAAACATCCTCCTCCTTACGTTTCATTCAAAAATTGCTTCAGCCCCTGGAAGAACTCGTCGATGGACTGTAACCACAATTTTAAACAAATAGTTAATACGTGAATGTTCAGAGAGTATTGACAGAAATCATTATGATGATGATTTTGATGAAAAATCAAACAGCGTTGATTACCATTCCCCAATCCTCTTGTGTTCCAGTACTACAGCAGAAGACAAAGGCAGAATTTCAGTTAAAAAAAAGACAAACGGCTGCACAGGTTTACTGACTTCAAACAAACTCAGGCTGAAAATTATCCAACTGAAGTCAAACCAATGAAATATAAATAAATAAAAAAGCAAAAGAAAGCAATTACAAAAACTGAATAAAATCAGATAAATTAAATGATATTAATTTGAAAAAAAATACAATAAAATATCATATAAGAAAAAAATAACATTTTGGAGTGGATCCAAACTACGGGACAGATACAGAATTTTTCTTCACTTTCGTTAACAGAAGAAGAGATGATGGTTTCTTACCTTTCGGCATCGTTGCTGTCGGCAGGTCGAGCATCTAAAACACAGAATCAACTGTTTTCAACCACTTTACAAAAACAAACTTCTCACTGCTAAACACGCTCAGCTTCTTTATTTATAAGCTGTTGGCAGTCACAACATATTATTTTCAGGATAAGTTAGGCTATTCAGAAATGCCATCAATTTGTATTTAAGTTGTGCTACATGTGTAAAAGGACAGTTTTTGTCTTATAAAGATGTAATGAGGTTGCTGACCCCGATGTGTGGAAAACATTAAGTTGATTTATTCATAAACAGCTAAAAGACTTTGGGTCAAAGTGTTTTTTCTTCTGTCCTCCATGTTGTTTTTTAAAACCTGATGAGACTCTTCAAAGCTACTATATTTAATGAATGAATAATTATTATTTCGTGTTTGTTGGTGAAGGTTCAGTCAGTGTGGTTTGACTTCTCACCAGTAACAGAAAGCAGGAGCAATCCAGCTGCCAGGGCTGAAAGACAGACAAAGAGTTCTGTTAAAAATCTTCAAATACAAAAGTTGCAGATAGTTGATAAGCTGTGCTTAACTATTTACACTCTACAAAAACATCATTATTACTCAGATATAGACTTACTATATCCGTTTCTATACAGATGCCACAGTTTTATATTGCTGCAGAAGACGGTGCCTTTTTAACAGCATCAGCAGCAACTGACTCAGAAACTTAAGATACAAACTGGTCAGCCTCCAGTCACTTTGTAGTGTGAATGCTGAATTACAGAAATTGTTGGATGTAGTTGCCCCAATTCTGGAAAGCACCATCTCAAAGCAGTTCTGATAAAGTACACTTAATAAAAGAAGAGACTCACCAACAGTCAGGGCGATCTTTGAAGTCATCATGTCTGCAGCGAGAACTCAATACAACTTAACATGACACCTGCTCAGGTATATATACTGTGGTCTCTGCCTCAGAGCTGTTTGATTTCCTCCCAGGCTCTTTTCATGCTGTTTCAGCATTGGACGGATATGTTGACTGACTGCTGGAAGCTGTTTGTTCACCATTCGGCTCAGAAACTCACCTGCCAGGTGATAAACACACTGATGACACACAAACACATTCACATTATATGTATCTTGCGTGTTGTCAAACCAAAACTATATCATCAGAAAAGTAGAACGCTATTTAGATTGAGCACAGTAGTGTGTAAGTGTTTCAAACAAAAGCAGATCCTATGAACCATGTGTGTGCCATAGAGTGACAAAATTGGGGTTTTATAAATTCTTGTATGTGTATGGGTCTTGTTCTGCTACTTGTATGTGTGGTTTTGCGAATTGTGTGTAATGTTTCGACAAAATGATCCCTGTTTTCAAAATTGTGCCTAAGCATTCGTAAAAAACTATCTCTAGTTCTGTAGCTCTTCATTTCTAATATTTCTTAATTTCAGTCAGTGAATGTCTTGATGTCTCTGTTTGATAAATGTCGGACAACAGAGACCACGATGGAAAGAAGTCCAGAACTTCCTTCTGTCCTTCACAAAGTCTGATACGTTGTGTTATTTACCAAACATACCAAAAATAGAGTGCTGCTTCATTCATCAGCAAGTTAACTGTTCTAATACCAACTAGCTGGAGGGGATGGAGAGATCAGTTTGTTTTTCATCTGACAGGTGAGTTTATGAGTCACATGGTGAAGAGAAAAAGAAGAAAAAGAAAAGCGATAATACGATAAAAAAAGATAAAAGATGAGATAAAAAGAAAATGAAGCGTCTCACCACTTAGCTGCCCCCGAGGTCACATGCCGTTTCTGGAGGAAGTCTCAAGAATTTGTTACCTCCGCCAAGGCCAAAGGCCTATGAAGGAGGTTAAGTTTACACTGGCGTTGGTTTGTTGGTTTGTTGGTTGGTTTGTTGGTTGGTTTGTTGGTTTGTTCGTTGGTTTGTTCGTTTGTTCGTTTGGACGATAACTCCAAAAGTCTACAATGGATTTGAATGACATTTTTTGGAGTGGTGGGGTGTGGCACAATGAACAATACATTACATTTTGGTGGCGATCTGGATCATGATCCGGCTTTGTGTTTTTTTTTAATAACTCCGCTCAGCCTGACCACATGCCCAGCTGAAAAACTTTAATAAATATACTCAGTGGCGGCCGGTGGACATTTTTCTAGGTAGGGGTGTGCCACATCCAATCAATTTCAGCAAACATCCCGGTATGATTTGCAGTTAAATAATCAACAATTATTTTATTCCAACAGGAACAGTGAAGAATGCTTAGAAAAACACAACAGTATAACATGTACTCAGTGGTGGAAAGTAACTAAGTAAATTTACTCAAGTACTATACTTAAGTACAATTTTGAGGTACTTGTACTTTACTTGAGTATTTCCATGTTCTGATACTTTCTACTTCTACTCCACTACATCTCAGAGGGAAATATTGTACTTTTTACTCCACTAGATTGATTGAATAATTTTAGTTACTTTACCGATTCAGATTATTAATACAAAATATAATCAATGAATAAATTATGTATTATTATAGATTAAACTACCCAGCAGTATATAAAGTCATTAAAATGAGCTCCACCTTAACGAGCTGCAACATTAAAGTGATGAACACATAAATGCATCAATAAGTATAATCCATTAATATACATTATCCTGCAAAATGTGTACTTTTATGTTTGGTACTTTAAGTATATTCATACTTTTACTGAAGTACAAGATCTGAGTACTTCCACCACGGCATGTACTATAACATAATAATAGATATGTACTACAATACTAATGTAATATAACAATATAACATGTAATAGAAATGTTTACTTAATGTGATGTCCCTATTGACCTTGCTTTGTTTGGTAAACCAATAGTGAGGTAAAGATCAGGGGAAGTAAACATGAAGTGTAATTAGGAAAACTGCTGTTAAGTCCTGAAGCTATTCAGACACCTGAATGTGCATAAGCACAGGACACTAGTGGTCTGAGGTGTAGAGATGGTAAACTCCAGCAACTGGGCTGGTGCTGCTGGTCATGTTCACTGTCCTCCCATAGAGAGGAAATGGATGCCCCGGCGTTAAATAACTACTTTACCTGCATTATTATCCAAATCTGATTGTCTCTTCTCTTTCCTTTTTTAAACTTCTAAACAGATATAATTGTGATGTGCTCTATGATATTCATTCACTATGATGACAAGGCACATTTAAGCTTTTACAGACTGTTGGTAGTGAGCAACTCATACATCTAGTCTTCAGAAGTGTCTAATCTGTTTGTAAATGTACCCTAGATTATCATATTAGATAACACAATGTAGTCTAATATATGATATATGGGTACTGTAGATAGACAGAGGAAAAAAGGTTCATGCTCATGAATATAAACTGTAAATCTGTATGTTGTTTTTATGTTTTTGCATACATTACAGCTCCATACATTCAACATAGTTTAACATTTTATGAAGCTAAAATTGCTGTGTGTACTACTGTATCCCAAAAACATGCATCATTCTGTGACATTTTATGTTTTTGCTCACATTGATGATGTCATCACCTCTCTCTGTAATCCTCCAACGGTGTAACCCCCCCCACCCGCCCATTTCTAACAACTGAGCTAATTGGTATGCATTGCTCCCGGGTGTGACCCAGGTTGTATCTGAATTGTCCTGGCCAGGGTTCAACCCGGGTTGACTGGCTTGGTTTGAATTGACAAAAGGAGGGTATAGGATAGGTTAACCCTGGTCCAACCCTGGTCATTGGTTTGAAAAGGGTATAATCGGAAAGTTGGTGGTTCGATCCTTGGCCCTCGCAGTCTACATATCAAAGTGTCCTTGGGCAAGATACTGAACCCAAAATTGCTGTGCGTGTGAATGTTTATCGCTCCTGAGGAACAGGTGGCACCTTGAATGGCGGCCTCTGTCACCAGTGTATGAATATGTGTGAATGGGTAAATGCTAACTTGTGTTGTAAAGTGCTTTGGCTGGTTGCTGAGACTAGAAATGTGCTATATAAATGAAGTCCATTTACCACCCCTATAGCTTTGGTTATACAAGTCCAGTCATACCCAATTTATGCAATTCCATGACTGTTTATTTACCCCAGTGTGAAAAAATATTCTAATATACCATTTTAGAATAGGCGAATATATGGGGTATTTCTGTAAATCTTAAAAAGTCTGCATCGCTGTAAAGGGGAGACTTGTGGGTACCCATAGAACCCATTTTCATTCAAGATATCTAGAGGTGAGAGGTCAAGGGACTCCTTTGAAAGGTAAATGTGAGATGAAAATATTTGCCACAGTTAGGGGGGCCAGAGGGGGGTACAGGCTTAATGTTACAGGGGCACTGACCCCCTCTGCTCCCCACCCACCCCCACCCAAGAACCACACCTGATTAAAAAACGGAACTTGTCCAGAGTCTGTAGTCTGTTTCATGTCATTTATTAGCTGAGGATGTATAACAAAGATTTCCTTTAGGATGATTTAAACACTTCTTACAGTCTGTTTCTGTACATGAACATTTCACAGCGGCAGGAACTTTATTCAAGCAGCAATGAAACTAAGAGAAACATCAGAGCAGGTCTTCATGAACACAACAGAGAGAGACATGATTAGAAACAAACTCAGCTTGTAGAAAACTACAGAAACCCGTCACCAAAACTACACTACATATCCGTGTATATATATCATATATTTTAGGTGGACAACTGATCATTACAGCCATGTTTGATGGTTAAACATGTGATTACAAATGATGGATATTAATTTGATACTGCTTCTTCTTCTTTGCTCTCAGCCTCCATTTCGCTCTCGATCTCAGCCTCTATTTCGCTCTCAGCCTCCATTTCGCTCTTAACCTCAGCCTCCATTACGCTCTCGTCGTCATCCAAAATTTCGCTCACAGCATTCTCTTCGCTCTCGATCTCAGGCTTCTCGTAGTTATAGACCTCCTCCTCGATTTTTTCTTCACTCTTAATTTCGTTCCCGATCTCATCAATCATTTTGCCTTCAATCTCTTCCAATGTTTTGAAGTCAGGCTCTGTATTGCTCTTGAGCTGATCCACGATTGCGGTTTCGGCCTCATCCAATATTTTTTCATCAGCCTTCATTTCCCTCTCGCTCTCAGCTTCCATTTCCATTATGACGTCATCCGACTCTTTGATGTCAGACTTCACGTTGTTCTCATTGGCCTGCAGTTCATCCGAGTCGATCTTATGAAAAGTCAAGCTACAGCAGAAGACAAAGGAGGAGTTTCATCAGTTCAACAAGTAACAAACCGCTGCAAAGTTTTACTGACTTCACACAAACTTAAGCTGAAAATGATCCAACTGAATTTAAATCATTAAAATATAAATAAATACAAATATTTTTAAAAATGACATTAATTTTTAACAAACTTAAAGTTTCATTAAATGAAAAACATAAACAAACAGACAAATAGAAAATGAATAAAGATAGAATCAAATAATAAATAATTTAATACCATATAAATGCAAAAATAAGGACAAATTGACTCAGCAGGGTGATCCAGAACACTCCGTAAACCTGAAACCTGTCTGCTTTCAGACCCTCTGTAGATGGGCCTGTCAAATAATGTGTGAGCGACAGCAGCGTCCAATCATGTGTTTGGATATTTGGTGGTGGGCGGGGCCACATTAAATACCTATAGATAGTGCCTTTAAAGAGCAATAACACAGAATCAATATTTACATTGATTACAGACTTTGTCCCTTCCTTCCCACACTCTTCATCATGTTATCACTCAAACCTCCTCCTTCTCCTCATACTCTTCATCATCTCAAACATCCTCCTCCTTACGTTTCATTCAAAAATTGCTTCAGCCCCTGGAAGAACTCGTCGATGGACTGTAACCACAATTTTAAACAAATAGTTAATACGTGAATGTTCAGAGAGTATTGACAGAAATCATTATGATGATGATTTTGATGAAAAATCAAACAGCGTTGATTACCATTCCCCAATCCTCTTGTGTTCCAGTACTACAGCAGAAGACAAAGGCAGAATTTCAGTTAAAAAAAAGACAAACGGCTGCACAGGTTTACTGACTTCAAACAAACTCAGGCTGAAAATTATCCAACTGAAGTCAAACCAATGAAATATAAATAAATAAAAAAGCAAAAGAAAGCAATTACAAAAACTGAATAAAATCAGATAAATTAAATGATATTAATTTGAAAAAAAATACAATAAAATATCATATAAGAAAAAAATAACATTTTGGAGTGGATCCAAACTACGGGACAGATACAGAATTTTTCTTCACTTTCGTTAACAGAAGAAGAGATGATGGTTTCTTACCTTTCGGCATCGTTGCTGTCGGCAGGTCGAGCATCTAAAACACAGAATCAACTGTTTTCAACCACTTTACAAAAACAAACTTCTCACTGCTAAACACGCTCAGCTTCTTTATTTATAAGCTGTTGGCAGTCACAACATATTATTTTCAGGATAAGTTAGGCTATTCAGAAATGCCATCAATTTGTATTTAAGTTGTGCTACATGTGTAAAAGGACAGTTTTTGTCTTATAAAGATGTAATGAGGTTGCTGACCCCGATGTGTGGAAAACATTAAGTTGATTTATTCATAAACAGCTAAAAGACTTTGGGTCAAAGTGTTTTTTCTTCTGTCCTCCATGTTGTTTTTTAAAACCTGATGAGACTCTTCAAAGCTACTATATTTAATGAATGAATAATTATTATTTCGTGTTTGTTGGTGAAGGTTCAGTCAGTGTGGTTTGACTTCTCACCAGTAACAGAAAGCAGGAGCAATCCAGCTGCCAGGGCTGAAAGACAGACAAAGAGTTCTGTTAAAAATCTTCAAATACAAAAGTTGCAGATAGTTGATAAGCTGTGCTTAACTATTTACACTCTACAAAAACATCATTATTACTCAGACATAGACTTACTATATCCGTTTCTATACAGATGCCACAGTTTTATATTGCTGCAGAAGACGGTGCCTTTTTAACAGCATCAGCAGCAACTGACTCAGAAACTTAAGATACAAACTGGTCAGCCTCCAGTCACTTTGTAGTGTGAATGCTGAATTACAGAAATTGTTGGATGTAGTTGCCCCAATTCTGGAAAGCACCATCTCAAAGCAGTTCTGATAAAGTACACTTAATAAAAGAAGAGACTCACCAACAGTCAGGGCGATCTTTGAAGTCATCATGTCTGCAGCGAGAACTCAATACAACTTAACATGACACCTGCTCAGGTATATATACTGTGGTCTCTGCCTCAGAGCTGTTTGATTTCCTCCCAGGCTCTTTTCATGCTGTTTCAGCATTGGACGGATATGTTGACTGACTGCTGGAAGCTGTTTGTTCACCATTCGGCTCAGAAACTCACCTGCCAGGTGATAAACACACTGATGACACACAAACACATTCACATTATATGTATCTTGCGTGTTGTCAAACCAAAACTATATCATCAGAAAAGTAGAACGCTATTTAGATTGAGCACAGTAGTGTGTAAGTGTTTCAAACAAAAGCAGATCCTATGAACCATGTGTGTGCCATAGAGTGACAAAATTGGGGTTTTATAAATTCTTGTATGTGTATGGGTCTTGTTCTGCTACTTGTATGTGTGGTTTTGCGAATTGTGTGTAATGTTTCGACAAAATGATCCCTGTTTTCAAAATTGTGCCTAAGCATTCGTAAAAAACTATCTCTAGTTCTGTAGCTCTTCATTTCTAATATTTCTTAATTTCAGTCAGTGAATGTCTTGATGTCTCTGTTTGATAAATGTCGGACAACAGAGACCACGATGGAAAGAAGTCCAGAACTTCCTTCTGTCCTTCACAAAGTCTGATATGTTGTGTTATTTACCAAACATACCAAAAATAGAGTGCTGCTTCATTCATCAGCAAGTTAACTGTTTTAATACCAACTAGCTGGAGGGGATGGAGAGATCAGTTTGTTTTTCATCTGACAGGTGAGTTTATGAGTCACATGGTGAAGAGAAAAAGAAGAAAAAGAAAAGCGATAATACGATAAAAAAAGATAAAAGATGAGATAAAAAGAAAATGAAGCGTCTCACCACTTAGCTGCCCCCGAGGTCACATGCCGTTTCTGGAGGAAGTCTCAAGAATTTGTTACCTCCGCCAAGGCCAAAGGCCTATGAAGGAGGTTAAGTTTACACTGGCGTTGGTTTGTTGGTTTGTTGGTTGGTTTGTTGGTTGGTTTGTTGGTTTGTTCGTTGGTTTGTTCGTTTGTTCGTTTGGACGATAACTCCAAAAGTCTACAATGGATTTGAATGACATTTTTTGGAGTGGTGGGGTGTGGCACAATGAACAATACATTACATTTTGGTGGCGATCTGGATCATGATCCGGCTTTGTGTTTTTTTTTAATAACTCCGCTCAGCCTGACCACATGCCCAGCTGAAAAACTTTAATAAATATACTCAGTGGCGGCCGGTGGACATTTTTCTAGGTAGGGGTGTGCCACATCCAATCAATTTCAGCAAACATCCCGGTATGATTTGCAGTTAAATAATCAACAATTATTTTATTCCAACAGGAACAGTGAAGAATGCTTAGAAAAACACAACAGTATAACATGTACTCAGTGGTGGAAAGTAACTAAGTAAATTTACTCAAGTACTATACTTAAGTACAATTTTGAGGTACTTGTACTTTACTTGAGTATTTCCATGTTCTGATACTTTCTACTTCTACTCCACTACATCTCAGAGGGAAATATTGTACTTTTTACTCCACTAGATTGATTGAATAATTTTAGTTACTTTACCGATTCAGATTATTAATACAAAATATAATCAATGAATAAATTATGTATTATTATAGATTAAACTACCCAGCAGTATATAAAATCATTAAAATGAGCTCCACCTTAACGAGCTGCAACATTAAAGTGATGAACACATAAATGCATCAATAAGTATAATCCATTAATATACATTATCCTGCAAAATGTGTACTTTTATGTTTGGTACTTTAAGTATATTCATACTTTTACTGAAGTACAAGATCTGAGTACTTCCACCACGGCATGTACTATAACATAATAATAGATATGTACTACAATACTAATGTAATATAACAATATAACATGTAATAGAAATGTTTACTTAATGTGATGTCCCTATTGACCTTGCTTTGTTTGGTAAACCAATAGTGAGGTAAAGATCAGGGGAAGTAAACATGAAGTGTAATTAGGAAAACTGCTGTTAAGTCCTGAAGCTATTCAGACACCTGAATGTACATAAGCACAGGACACTAGTGGTCTGAGGTGTAGAGATGGTAAACTCCAGCAACTGGGCTGGTGCTGCTGGTCATGTTCACTGTCCTCCCATAGAGAGGAAATGGATGCCCCGGCGTTAAATAACTACTTTACCTGCATTATTATCCAAATCTGATTGTCTCTTCTCTTTCCTTTTTTAAACTTCTAAACAGATATAATTGTGATGTGCTCTATGATATTCATTCACTATGATGACAAGGCACATTTAAGCTTTTACAGACTGTTGGTAGTGAGCAACTCATACATCTAGTCTTCAGAAGTGTCTAATCTGTTTGTAAATGTACCCTAGATTATCATATTAGATAACACAATGTAGTCTAATATATGATATATGGGTACTGTAGATAGACAGAGGAAAAAAGGTTCATGCTCATGAATATAAACTGTAAATCTGTATGTTGTTTTTATGTTTTTGCATACATTACAGCTCCATACATTCAACATAGTTTAACATTTTATGAAGCTAAAATTGCTGTGTGTACTACTGTATCCCAAAAACATGCATCATTCTGTGACATTTTATGTTTTTGCTCACATTGATGATGTCATCACCTCTCTCTGTAATCCTCCAACGGTGTAACCCCCCCCACCCGCCCATTTCTAACAACTGAGCTAATTGGTATGCATTGCTCCCGGGTGTGACCCAGGTTGTATCTGAATTGTCCTGGCCAGGGTTCAACCCGGGTTGACTGGCTTGGTTTGAATTGACAAAAGGAGGGTATAGGATAGGTTAACCCTGGTCCAACCCTGGTCATTGGTTTGAAAAGGGTATAATCGGAAAGTTGGTGGTTCGATCCTTGGCCCTCGCAGTCTACATATCAAAGTGTCCTTGGGCAAGATACTGAACCCAAAATTGCTGTGCGTGTGAATGTTTATCGCTCCTGAGGAACAGGTGGCACCTTGAATGGCGGCCTCTGTCACCAGTGTATGAATATGTGTGAATGGGTAAATGCTAACTTGTGTTGTAAAGTGCTTTGGCTGGTTGCTGAGACTAGAAATGTGCTATATAAATGAAGTCCATTTACCACCCCTATAGCTTTGGTTATACAAGTCCAGTCATACCCAATTTATGCAATTCCATGACTGTTTATTTACCCCAGTGTGAAAAAATATTCTAATATACCATTTTAGAATAGGCGAATATATGGGGTATTTCTGTAAATCTTAAAAAGTCTGCATCGCTGTAAAGGGGAGACTTGTGGGTACCCATAGAACCCATTTTCATTCAAGATATCTAGAGGTGAGAGGTCAAGGGACTCCTTTGAAAGGTAAATGTGAGATGAAAATATTTGCCACAGTTAGGGGGGCCAGAGGGGGGTACAGGCTTAATGTTACAGGGGCACTGACCCCCTCTGCTCCCCACCCACCCCCACCCGAGAACCACACCTGATTAAAAAACGGAACTTGTCCAGAGTCTGTAGTCTGTTTCATGTCATTTATTAGCTGAGGATGTATAACAAAGATTTCCTTTAGGATGATTTAAACACTTCTTACAGTCTGTTTCTGTACATGAACATTTCACAGCGGCAGGAACTTTATTCAAGCAGCAATGAAACTAAGAGAAACATCAGAGCAGGTCTTCATGAACACAACAGAGAGAGACATGATTAGAAACAAACTCAGCTTGTAGAAAACTACAGAAACCCGTCACCAAAACTACACTACATATCCGTGTATATATATCATATATTTTAGGTGGACAACTGATCATTACAGCCATGTTTGATGGTTAAACATGTGATTACAAATGATGGATATTAATTTGATACTGCTTCTTCTTCTTTGCTCTCAGCCTCCATTTCGCTCTCGATCTCAGCCTCTATTTCGCTCTCAGCCTCCATTTCGCTCTTAACCTCAGCCTCCATTACGCTCTCGTCGTCATCCAAAATTTCGCTCACAGCATTCTCTTCGCTCTCGATCTCAGGCTTCTCGTAGTTATAGACCTCCTCCTCGATTTTTTCTTCACTCTTAATTTCGTTCCCGATCTCATCAATCATTTTGCCTTCAATCTCTTCCAATGTTTTGAAGTCAGGCTCTGTATTGCTCTTGAGCTGATCCACGATTGCGGTTTCGGCCTCATCCAATATTTTTTCATCAGCCTTCATTTCCCTCTCGCTCTCAGCTTCCATTTCCATTATGACGTCATCCGACTCTTTGATGTCAGACTTCACGTTGTTCTCATTGGCCTGCAGTTCATCCGAGTCGATCTTATGAAAAGTCAAGCTACAGCAGAAGACAAAGGAGGAGTTTCATCAGTTCAACAAGTAACAAACCGCTGCAAAGTTTTACTGACTTCACACAAACTTAAGCTGAAAATGATCCAACTGAATTTAAATCATTAAAATATAAATAAATACAAATATTTTTAAAAATGACATTAATTTTTAACAAACTTAAAGTTTCATTAAATGAAAAACATAAACAAACAGACAAATAGAAAATGAATAAAGATAGAATCAAATAATAAATAATTTAATACCATATAAATGCAAAAATAAGGACAAATTGACTCAGCAGGGTGATCCAGAACACTCCGTAAACCTGAAACCTGTCTGCTTTCAGACCCTCTGTAGATGGGCCTGTCAAATAATGTGTGAGCGACAGCAGCGTCCAATCATGTGTTTGGATATTTGGTGGTGGGCGGGGCCACATTAAATACCTATAGATAGTGCCTTTAAAGAGCAATAACACAGAATCAATATTTACATTGATTACGGACTTTGTCCCTTCCTTCCCACACTCTTCATCATGTTATCACTCAAACCTCCTCCTTCTCCTCATACTCTTCATCATCTCAAACATCCTCCTCCTTACGTTTCATTCAAAAACTGCTTCAGCCCCTGGAAGAACTCGTCGATGGACTGTAACCACAATTTTAAACAAATAGTTAATACGTGAATGTTCAGAGAGTATTGACAGAAATCATTATGATGATGATTTTGATGAAAAATCAAACAGCGTTGATTACCATTCCCCAATCCTCTTGTGTTCCAGTACTACAGCAGAAGACAAAGGCAGAATTTCAGTTAAAAAAAAGACAAACGGCTGCACAGGTTTACTGACTTCAAACAAACTCAGGCTGAAAATTATCCAACTGAAGTCAAACCAATGAAATATAAATAAATAAAAAAGCAAAAGAAAGCAATTACAAAAACTGAATAAAATCAGATAAATTAAATGATATTAATTTGAAAAAAAATACAATAAAATATCATATAAGAAAAAAATAACATTTTGGAGTGGATCCAAACTACGGGACAGATACAGAATTTTTCTTCACTTTCGTTAACAGAAGAAGAGATGATGGTTTCTTACCTTTCGGCATCGTTGCTGTCGGCAGGTCGAGCATCTAAAACACAGAATCAACTGTTTTCAACCACTTTACAAAAACAAACTTCTCACTGCTAAACACGCTCAGCTTCTTTATTTATAAGCTGTTGGCAGTCACAACATATTATTTTCAGAATAAGTTAGGCTATTCAGAAATGCCATCAATTTGTATTTAAGTTGTGCTACATGTGTAAAAGGACAGTTTTTGTCTTATAAAGATGTAATGAGGTTGCTGACCCCGATGTGTGGAAAACATTAAGTTGATTTATTCATAAACAGCTAAAAGACTTTGGGTCAAAGTGTTTTTTCTTCTGTCCTCCATGTTGTTTTTTAAAACCTGATGAGACTCTTCAAAGCTACTATATTTAATGAATGAATAATTATTATTTCGTGTTTGTTGGTGAAGGTTCAGTCAGTGTGGTTTGACTTCTCACCAGTAACAGAAAGCAGGAGCAATCCAGCTGCCAGGGCTGAAAGACAGACAAAGAGTTCTGTTAAAAATCTTCAAATACAAAAGTTGCAGATAGTTGATAAGCTGTGCTTAACTATTTACACTCTACAAAAACATCATTATTACTCAGACATAGACTTACTATATCCGTTTCTATACAGATGCCACAGTTTTATATTGCTGCAGAAGACGGTGCCTTTTTAACAGCATCAGCAGCAACTGACTCAGAAACGTAAGATACAAACTGGTCAGCCTCCAGTCACTTTGTAGTGTGAATGCTGAATTACAGAAATTGTTGGATGTAGTTGCCCCAATTCTGGAAAGCACCATCTCAAAGCAGTTCTGATAAAGTACACTTAATAAAAGAAGAGACTCACCAACAGTCAGGGCGATCTTTGAAGTCATCATGTCTGCAGCGAGAACTCAATACAACTTAACATGACACCTGCTCAGGTATATATACTGTGGTCTCTGCCTCAGAGCTGTTTGATTTCCTCCCAGGCTCTTTTCATGCTGTTTCAGCATTGGACGGATATGTTGACTGACTGCTGGAAGCTGTTTGTTCACAATTCCACTCACAGACTCACCTGCCAGGTGATAAACACACTGATGACACACAAACACACAAAGACATTCACATTATATATATCTTGCGTGTTGTGTTTCGTCAATATATTCGTGGACTTTACTCTAACAATATTTGTGAAAAAAAAATCAAACAAAACTATATCATCAGAAAAGTAGAAAGCTATTTAGATTGAGCACAGCTGTTTGCAAGTGGTTCAAACAGAAGCAGATCCTATGAACCATGTGTGTGCCATACGGTGACAAAATTGGGGTTTTATACATTCTTGTATATATATGGGTCTTGTTCTGCTACTTGTATGTGTGGTTGTGTGAATTGTGTATAATGTTTCAACAAACTGAGCCCTTTTCAAAATTGTGCCTAAGCATTCGTAAAAAAAAATATTTCTAGTTCTGTAGCTCTTAATTTCTAATATTTCTTAATGTGAGACAGTAAATGTCTCGATTTCTCTGTTTGATAAATGTCGGCCAACAGAGACCACAATGGGAAAAAGTCCAGAACTTCATCTTTCTGTCCCTCACAAAGTCTGATATGTTGTGTTATTTACCAAACATACCAATAATGGAGTGCTGTTTCATTCATCAGCAAGTTAACTGTTCTAATAACAACTAGCTGGAGGGGATGGAGAGATCAGTTTGTTTTTCATCTGACAGGTGAGTTTATGAGTCACATGGTGAAGAAGTTCAAACACCTTCCAGCGGTCAGTCTGTTGACTGAAGCTTCACCTCCTTGAATAAAACAAACATATTTAAATTCTTTATGTAATTAGTAAAAGTGCAACATTTAACAGCTGCAAGGGAGGAACATAAAGAATTTTCCATGGAAAAAGTCCTGAGAGGTTGAGTGGACTGGTTTTAGTGTGACAAAGAGGCTGATTGGATGGGTTCAAACCGTTTTCATTCCTAAAGGTGTTTATATCATATAGGTGCTTTCTGCAGTGGATAAAGCCCAGATCTCAAATATGGAAGCATTAATTATGTGAATCAAATTAGTGTTCATTCTGTAAAAGACATTGGAATACAGAATCTAAACTTTAAGTTCAGATGGGAGTGGTCAGCTGGACACCTCAGTGACACCAGACCCTGAACAGAGACCCATAAAACTACAAGCAACATTAAAAAAACTCAATTCTTCTGTCTTCTGGCTGCGTCCCTCTGCTTCTCCGGGGAGAAAGAACCCGACCGGGGACACGGTCGCCCGTCCTGAGGATGGATAAAGAAATGGAGGAGGAAACTTCTCAAGGGCCATTACATGAGGCACTTTCCCCCCTTCCCTACCACCTTACCCGGGTATGTCACCGTGGCCCTTGCAAACTCCTACTTTGCCAAGTTCACAGTGAGGTTTGCCCAGGCCAGGCGATCAAACAGGGCCTGCATGCGCTGCAAATGTTATGGCCCCGTGTCACTATACACCACTATAACATCTGAATACATGGCACACCCTTGCAGCCCAGAAAAGTAGTGCAGCCAGAAAGGCCTTGAGGTAGTCCTTACTGTCATCTATGCTCAGCGCAGAAAAATGCTTCTTGAGCCTTACCAGTGAGCACATACTGTACGAGCAACATCTTCTCATAACATAATTGGTTATAACCTCAAATTGTAAGCTACGAATGTATCCGGGGTAACCATGGGATAGGGAAAAAAAAGGAAAAGAGGAAAACATACTCTCTTTAATCTGGTCCAATCTGTAAAGCTCCTGTTACAATTTAGCCTCACACAACCTTGTAGTTACATTTAGCCGTACATTCTCCAGTTCTTGCTCTAGTACACGAAACCACTCCTTATGGGCATGTGCTCGTTCATCACGTTCACTCTCTTGCTGAAACAGCAGCAGGATTTCTTTTCTCTGTTCAAATTTTAATTCACCAAAGTCAGACAAAAGAAAACTTGACCCGCCCTGCGACAGCGGACCAGTAGCTTCTACCATCACATCACTTTTTGAATAAACAGGGACTGCCAATGCTGGCAGAACTTCAAGCTGTCCTTGCTTTGTCCATAATATGGCTTCATGATACTCTGCAGTTTTCAGCGACTGGTCATATTCAAAGGAGTCCTTTGACCTCTCACCTCTAGATATTGTGAATGAAAATGGGTTCTGTGGGTACCCACGAGTCTCCCCTTTACAGACATACCCCCTTTATGATAATCCCATGCAGTTTGGGGCAAAAACCATGCAGTTGTTTGCATGTAGTACAAATGTGTTATTTTCGCCAATTTAAAAATGGTGTATTTCAATATTTCTGCACACTGGGGTCCCTAAAGAGTTTTGGAATTGCATTAATTGGGTAAAACTGAGTCCCCATATTAGCCATTTCATATAGTGAGAGCATTTTTTATTTTTCATTTAATTCATTAATTCATTTTTATTTCTGATTTATGACTACAACAACTTGACGCAAAGTGCTGAGCTGCATCTCAAATTAATCTTCATGTTCCCAGCTTTCAGATGATGTACACCGCTTATATGTGGCATATACTGTTTTGTTTTTTTATCGATCCCTGAACATCCTCTGTCCTCCACCCCTACCCCACTAAAAATAGGGGGCGGTATGGTAGGAGGTTATCCCCAGAGAGGAGGAATTGTAATTTTTCATCGCAGTGATAAAATGTAAATTAGTATTGAATGAGTGTTATTGTGTTGATTGTTATAGGTGTATTGTTAGTCTTTTGGGGAACCAAACCTATAGGGGTGGTAAATGGACTTCATTTATATAGCACTTTTCTAGTCTTAGCGACCAGCCAAAGCACTTTACAACACAAGTCAGCATTTACTCATTAACACATTCATACACTGGTGGCAGACAGGTACCACCTGTTCCTGTTTTAAAATCGCATGTGGCCCCAGCCTGGCCCCCACCATTTGAAATGGTCTAGAACCGCCACTGACTGCATATCAATACAGTACTCAATGATACTGTAGTATTGCAAGTGAACCATAGTACGATAAACCGAAAGTATTTCTTGCTATTGTTTTGTTCTGTATCTAGAACACTTTCAAGTGTTCAAGCTTTGTGTTTGTTGGGATGTATGCAGTATTTTGGGAAAAAAACTAAAAACATGTTTTTGTTTGTATTAGAGTATATTTGTATTTTAAATTGTAGTATAAAAACATTACGCAAAAATATTTTACAACATTAAATATTTTACAGTATTTTACAGAAGTAACACGGAACATGCAAAAGGCATGTCTCGTGATAACAAATTCATACTATTTTTTTTTTGTGTATAGTTTTGAGAATATGAGGTATGCTTTCAGAAAACGTGTTTAAACAATTGAAGAAAAAACTGTAAGGTTTTAAAAAAAAAAAAAAAAAAAATCTGGAATACCTCTCCCCTAGTTACTGTAACTGCCTATCCAACACTACCTGTTCTCTCTCAAACCTATTCTTCCTGCATGCCACAACAGGTGTAAAAACAACCTGGTAATGTCCCAGCAACTTGTTTACTCACCTAGACGGCCATGTACTTTTACCCAAGACACAATGTTCTTTGTTTTTATGCAAAAAAATAAATAATTACATAACAAACCAACAAGTCCTCAGGGGAGAAAATGTTGCTTATTCCTACCGGGAAAGGTTACTCCAAAGGTAAACATCCTCCATGCCCCACCCCAGGAAAAATCTGTTTAGTTAACCGAACCCACAGTTTTCTAAAGTTCCCTGGGTTTTCCAACCCAGGACACAACATTTGCTTACAACCAACCCACCGTTTTGTTTGTCAAACTTCCTCCTGGTTGGTGCCTAATTAACTATTCCATCTATTCATTGTATTTTTGTATTGTTGTGTTTATCTGATTTGATTTCATTGCAGTCCTGAAAAGATGGCCTACTGAAAGTGACGTGTCTTTTTGTAAATGTTGGAATGTTTTCATGTCTCAGCTGTTTTGTTGCTTCCTGTCAAACTCAATTGTAGATGAGTCCATAAATCATCAGATAACATCACTGACAGACACATTACTTAATGTGAAGATGCTTCTTAATAACAGCAGCAAGTCAAACAAATCAATCAGATTGTGAACAACAGATAAACTGTTGGACCAATCAGAAGTTACAGTGTGTGATTCTGCAGGTCAGAATTAAACTATACATTGAAACAATAATTGGTTAATTAGTTCGTCCTTAACGTTATCGTATCGTTATCGACTTTAAGGGTACCAAATATTAAGAACAAAAAAAATATCATATTTTTTGGCAAACATTTTGGGCACCCTGGACTTCAACCCCCAAAAGGTGCAACTAGACCACACTGTCAACCATCATACCAAATTTGAAGTTCTTAGGTTAAATAGTTTCTGCTCCGGAAACTCTCATTCACAGGGCCTCAAATACTAATGCTTTGTCACGCCTCTCGGTATCTGATACCAACGCACAAGACACACAGGGCTTACAAGTAACGACAATGTAAACCTATCTGCATCAATATTAGACGCTCAGAGAAAGTGGTCGGGGAGTGTGGGGACGTAGTACAAAAACCCAGAAACTATTTTGGCGAGTGGGATGGGTGGTGGATGGGTCAAACAAACACATTGTGTTTACTGCGAGTGCAGTGGAGTGTCATAATGCGCTGGTCTACCCAGTGCATAAGAAAGTGACGTCAAGCGGTCCTGACCAAACGTCAGTATGTGACGAGTAGGGAGGAGAACGGGTTGAACCTGTTCACTCAGCCTCTCTGACCCATTATAACCAGTCCACTGAGCTTCTCTGTCCCACTATAACCAGTTCACGCATTAGGACTTTTTCCATGGAAATTCTTTATGATCCTCCCTGGCGGCTGTTAAATGTTGCACTTTAACTAATTACATAAAGAATTTAAATATGTTTGTTTATCTTCCAGGAGGTTAAGATTCAGTCAACGGACTGACTGCTTAAAGGTGTTTGAACTTCTTCACCATGTGACTCATAAACTCACTGTCAGATGAAAAACAAACTGATGTCTCCATCCCCTCTAGCTAGTTGTTATTAGAACAGTTAACTCACTGAGAAATGATGCAAGACTGCCTTTTTGGTATGTTGTGAGGGACAGAAGGATAAAGTTCTGGACTTCCTCCCATCGTGGTCTTTGTTGTCTGACATTTATCAAACAGACACATCGAGACATTCACTGCATCACAAGAATGCAGAAATTAAGAGATACAGAACTAGAAATAAAGTTTTTTACGATTGCTTCCACAATTTTGAAAACAGGGCTCACTTCGTCAAAACATTATACACAATTCGATTAAGTGTTAAATCAGCAGCAACTGGACAAGATCGTGCTCGAGTTACGCCACACAGAAGTTCGGTAACAAATTAATCAACGTTGATTTCTGGTTTCACATGGGACACAAAGACTGGTGTCCTGGGCAAAAGTCGAAACAAACCCAAAGTTTCTTATGACAAGCAGACTTGGCAACTGTGATGTACATGTATTTCTGTGTGTATATGCATGCGTGTGCATCCATGCCTACTGGGAATTTGAATGCTCTGTAAATCTGTGTGCGTACCTGTGTTTGCGTGTGTTTAGTCTTGTCAGTTCATGAAGGGGTTGATGGTTTCAGAGGGCCTAACTATTAAGAGGTCATCCCTCTGGAAACTTCCTATGCGATGGCTCCATCCCTCCTGTTCATTCCCGTACTGTTGTCAAAAACTCTGGCAGCACTCCAGCCTCGCCTCCCCTCCTTCCCTCTCCTTCAGTCTTACTCGCTTGCTCTCATTCTGTGCCAGCTTCAGCCGGTCTGAGGGATCAGGAGGCAGGGTTGCCGTGGCAACTTGTCCAATCCCTATCGCTGGATGGATCATCCCTGGTTTGTGTTCTCTGACACCTCCACCTCCCCACAATGCAAACACAAAACAGACACACCAACTTCTTCACCTCTGCCTCTTCTTTTCCCCCTTAAAAACAATAGTTTATGATTTATCTTTTTTTTTGTATGTTTTCTCTTCTTCTCGTCATCTGTCACTACAGTATATGTTTCTCTGAGTCAGCCAGGACGGGCAGCAGACGTTTTGAGCAGCAGCCAGAGTCAGATAGAATAGGCCTCTACATGTATCAATGGCTTGTTTTCGTGGAGTGATAGGGTCAGCCATGGCGCTGTGGGATTTCCCATCATGCCTCGTCCGCTGGCAAGGTATTAGTCGGAAGTCGGTGGCTGGCGAGGATCTGATTCTCCACAGAAGAATTGGATATCTGCAGCTGTCCAAGCTGTAGAGAAAGGGGAAGGTTCCAGGGTTGATACCTGTCCTGTGCAATAAACACAAGGTACATTCGAGACTGGTGGAAATGTCATTAGTTTTGCAGGCATTTGGCCACAAACCAAAGTGTTGGACAGCTTAAAAATGATGATGGTACTAATAAAAAGTTAAGGAAGTTTTTATGATTTATCCTGAGAGGAACATAAATGTCTGCAACAAATTCTATGGCATTTTTATGGCAAATGTGAAGTGGAAAAGATGTTGGGATAGTCACCGGTTAAGTCAGTGTAATAAGAAATAAGAAATTTGCCTGCTGGTGGCGCTAAAGGAAAAGCCAAGGGATCATTAGGATTCATCTTCAGGGGGCCACGAATGGAATGTTTATACCAAATTTCATACCAATTAAGGCTGGTTAAACTACAAAGTTTCACAGCAGTTTGTGAAATAGTCACAAAATGTAATCTATTTTGATGTACACTGACACAACCAGGACTCAACCTTGTATACATCCATGGTCTGTGGTCTATTGTACATTGTTTTTTGAGGTCCTTGACATGAAAAAGTTTGAGATTGCTCTTAAAATCTGTGTGCTGGATTTTTCTAACTTCACTTTATGCTCCTCTGGGATGCGGCCGGGCAGAAAGTTTAATAAATAACCAAGTAAGAAAATAGTTATAATAGTATGCATAATTATAATATTTTTATCGTTCAACACAGGCCATTTCGGTAGAGACATTAAATATGACAATAGAATAGAAATAATTTTGTTTTACTTTTGTACGGCTCTTTTTAGGCGGACGTTTTACTGGCGTCCAGTAGTCGCTTTCAGTCCAAAATGGTGGAAGCGTAGTTCTGCTGCTGGGCGCTGATGTTGCAATGGAATGAACAATTCACCTCTTAGCAATATACGTTCTTTGTTGATATGGCCAGGCTGTTGGTGCCTCCTCCGGCACTTGGTGCCTTACTCACAGCATGTGTGCCTATCAGTGGCGCTGTGTGGGCACAAAAAGGATCAAATGCAGGTATCGTTTGACTGGAGAAGTTTCGATACTACTTGATACTGGGTTATTTCGGTATCGAGTACCGATACCCAACCCTTATGCTATCAATCCAATAGTTGTCAACACAACAAACATAACACAACAAAAATGTGAATCTCATGATGGCAGTAAAGAAAAAGTCAAGAGATCATCAAAGTTATCAGGATTCAAGCTTTGGCGACCGGGAATGTCTGTATTAAATTTCATGGCAATCCGGCCAATAGTTGTTGAGATATTACAGTTTGGACGAAAATGGTGGTCCAATAGAGCCACTAGCATGGTTAAAAAAAGTGCACCCAGATTATTTTTAACCTCTGTCTTTTAATTGCTGTTCAATTTGCTACCTGCGCTCCATAAACTGTGCTTCATACTGCCTCCAGGCCACTGTTGCCAAGTTTGAAAGAAAGTAGCTCTTGGCTGATCAAAGAGTTGCGAGAAGCTGCCAGGTGATGTTGTTATTTTTCACATGAATATATTTCCTGCAGCGCACAGCTCCCAGAGGAGAGACAGGCCTACACTGTATATTAAAAGCACTGTGATCACCACATCACTTTAGATTAGCGATGTGTAGTAGTGCAAGTAGTGCAAGTGTACGTGCGCTGGCACCGGCCGCGCCAATTTACCAACTGAAAGCCGTGGGAGTGAACACATGGCTCCCCACAGTCCAAATAAAGCAGATAAATTTGTGTCTGGTTGCTCCTGACAAATCAAGTCACCTGGGTTGAAGTTAAATCTAGTTACATTTCCCTGTTAATATAACCCAAATTCTAATCTGTCAATAAACATCACACACACACATCATCGACCCTGCCTAATACCTTGACAGGACAATCCATTTAAAATATGTCATACAAGGTGAAGCTGCCCACTGATCAATTTCCTTCATTGATTTATGGCTAATGACATTGAGAGATGCAAAAAGCTCCTACATTTAGCTTATTGACACGCTGTATCGAATGACAAATAGCTTACTGGGAATCATATTCTAGGATAGTAAAGCTGCCGCCAGCTAATTGACAGTATAAAGGGCTAAATAAAGAATGTAGCTTTAATCTACGGGGATATTTATAGCATTGCTACTGGATGTCTCTTTAAAATGTAATCGGTGGCTAAGTTCGGTTCTTTAGCGTCTTCAAAAGCTTCCGACTGCCTCTGTTTCTGTTACTCAGGGCCCAAAGATCTAAGACTGGAATTATTATTTGTCAGTTTTTCAATTCTGAGAGAGCAAATATCAACTCAGCCTGAATAAATCCACATCCATCAGCGTTAATCGGCTCTGTGAGAGCACAAACAACTCACCAGTCAAAACCCCAAGAAGTCATCACCGAAAATAAACAATAATTAACAAATAGTTTCACATTTTGGGCTTAAATCCGTTGTTGCCGAGAGTAAAATGAGAAGAGTGATAGGATACCACTCGTCTTTTCAGTATGAAGATAGAGCCAGGGGAAGATTAGCTTAGCGTAGCATAAGTGATTCCACTGTGCCCAAAACATAGACCGTATATAAAATGTGGATGTATAACTGTTCGGCATTTTGACCGTCGCCAACATGGTTTTTGGCCGTCACCATCTTGGCTTTTTGCAACCAGATGTGACCAGAGGAGTCGCCCCCTGCTGGCTGTTAGAAAGAATGAAAGTTTAAGGCACTTCCGCATTGGCTTCACTTCTCAGACCTGGAGGTTGCCCGCTGGTCCGAAATAGTTACAGTACGTAACTCTCCGTTACATTTACGGACTAAACAAACGAAACATAACAAGTTAATTAGTAATTAGTAATTAGTAATTGGACAATCATGCGATTAATCGCGATTAAATATTTGAATTGATTGACAGCCCTTAAAAAATTAAATAATACAAAGAGAGAATTGTATTAAAAGTTCCTAAAAATAACAAGAAAAGTCATCTGTGATGACAGGAAATAATCTGCTCAAAATGCATCCAAATCGGTTTAAACAAACTTCCTGCACTTATTGCATTCACTTTTTGGATCAATTGTACAGTTTATCAGTTGTTCTATACTGTTATTGATTTGCATTGAACATATTGTGAAATGGGGCTGCACGGTGGTGTAGTGGTTAGCACTGTCACCTCACAGAGGGTCACAGGTTCAAACCCAGCTTGGGGCCCTTCTATGTGGAGTTTGCATGTTCTCCCGGTGTTAGCATGGGTTTGCTCCGGGTGCTCCGGTTTCCCCCCACAGTCCAAAGACATGCAGGTTAAGTTAACTGTTGACTCTAAATTGCCTGTAGGTGTGAATGTGAACTTGAATGGTTGTCTGTCTCTATGTGTCAGCTCTGTGATAGTCTGGCGACCTGTCCAGGGTTTACCCCGCCTTCGCCTAATGTCAGCTGGGATCGGCTCCAGCCCCCCCACAACCCTGAATAAGATAAGCGGTTACAGATAATGAATTAATGAATATAATGAAATATCTAAAAAATATGTTTGTATGATCGTCAGTTTACTAAATGATAGAAAAGGGGTCTCTAAAGGAAAAAAGGAACCCTATGCTATGCTTCTGAGGACTTCTAAAAGAAGCCACCATTTCACACCTAATCACTCTGCAGTGAAGATATCTGGTCCATTTAGCTGATTTTTAATTAAATGAACCAATTTGTTCCCCAAAGACACTGCTGTTTGGTAACTGCAGCAGGCTGCTGGACTATTTTCTGTACATTAGGCTTGTACTTCCACTGCAACAACTCACTCCACCTGGTTTATGGAGTAAACACTGGTGTCAGTTTAACGACGGTGAATAACAACCAGTAAACTGTAATCAAAGACATTCACACTGAGTCTTAGTTTACTCAAGTTATAATGATGTAATTAAACACAATTAATTAGAGCTGTCAGGAGCTGATGGTGACACGCCATCGGTGCACCTCACACGGCCTCGGTGTAACGGGAGCCTGCGTCTACCTATCAAGGACAAGGGAAACTATAGAAGCGTCCTATAAACTTAGACAATGACTGCAGGATTCAGTTTCTCTTATAGGGCACCTCTGAAAGCAGCTGGCCTCATTAGATGCTACAAAGCTATGTAGAGGTAAGGAGGGATGTCACCTGGAGAATCGCCTGAATCATTTTACACATCTTAAATGTTAAAATGTCATGCTTTCTCTAAATAAAATGCATTATTTTGCAGTGATGTGACACTGTGTGATATAGGTGACATTCTGTATGGTTTAATGCCAACCCTAAATATTTTATGAAGTGGTCGTCAGTGTATGAAGCAAAAGTCAGACTGTGAAACCGTGTTTATAAGATATAATCCAATTGTTATAGGTGAATGGAAATGTTAAATCTCTGGTTACAAGGAATTTAACAGCTTTTGTTCAGTGTAATAAGAGAAATGTGCTGCTCATGTTAGATCTCATCTCATGGAAAAACAAGTTTATATCGCCCTCTGTTGGCGATATTATTTTAACACACCTATCATATGTCTGGTATAACAGTGTGAGATCCATATTCACTATTTCCATCTGTTTGAAATCAGAAATCAATTATTTTCTATGCACTGGGGCTCCAAACATCCCCAAAGATGTTTTTAGACATATATAAAATAAACTCTGCTTGGAATAACAATGTGTCTGATATAGTTTTTCCACAAAAAAATGTTCAATTACCATGTTAAAGATTCCAGAATCAATGAATACGTAAATATTAGGGCTGTCAATCGATTAAAATATTTAATCACAATTAATCACACATTTTTTTATCTGTTCAAAATGTACCTTAAAGGGAGATTTGTCAAGTATCTAATACTCTTATCGACATGGCAAACTCAAGCCCAACAGCTGTCAGTGTGTCAGTTTGCTGACTTGACTATGACTGAGACTCGTGGGTACCCATAGAACCCATTTTCATTCACATATCTTGAGGTCAGAGGTCAAGGGACCCCTTTGAAAATGGCCATGCCAGTTTTGCCAAAATATAGACAAGCTAGTATGACATGGTTGGTACCAATGGATTCCTTAGGATTTCCAGTTTCATATGATACCAGTATCTTAACTCTAGCCTTAAAACTGAGCCTGCTAAAACCTCCAAAATATTGATTGCGTTAATGCATTAAAGAAATTAGTGCCGTTAAAACAATTTTGCGTTATTATCACGTTAACTTTGACAGCCCGAGTAAATATTGTTAATTTCAAAGCTTGCCTGTTTTCAACATGGCGGCCGGGAATCTTGCAAATGCCATTAGGAGCACTAAAAGGAGGCAGATTATCCCGATCTTTTCACAGCCTTTTCTTATTGAGCCCATTTCCTCTGGAATAACCTCCCAATGAACATCAGACAGTCTGAATCTGTGGAGGCCCTTAAATCCAAACTCAAAACCCTTCTTTTTGCCGTAACTTTCCATTAGTTAGTCATTCTTTTATTATTCGGCTGGCGGGTCGGACTCAGTCTCAACGTACAGCCAGCAGAGCATTTAGCTTAGCATTTAGCTTAGCTTAGTTTATCATAAGACTGGAAACAGGGGGAAACAACTAGCCTGACTCTGTCGAAAGGTAACAAATTATGCCTTAAGGCACCTCGAAGTGTCACAGTATGGCACTGTATCCAGATGCCTTCAGAGTTTTTGTAGACCGGACTGAGTTGTTTTCTGTGTTTTGGGTTTTACGTACTGTGTTTTTCCTTCTGTGTTCCTGTACTGGCTTTCCCTCCTTTGCCCATCTACACACCTTGTCCGAATCAGCCCCGTTAGTCCTTCCCTGCTCCCAGAATTCTGCCCATCTACACACCTCCTCTGAATCAGCTTCGTTAGTTCTTCCCAACCAATCAGCTCCTTTCTTGTTCCTAGTGTTTTTCCCCTGCCAATCAGCTCCCTGCCCACCTGAGCTTCTCCTCCCATCTCTCCACCTGCACTTCATCCACTCGTCAGATCCGTTTGTATTTAAGTCCTGGTTTTCAGTTCAGTCTTTGTTGGAGCCTTGATTTTGTTATGAGAGTTTCAGTTTTACCTGTCTGTGATCTCCTGCATTTGGGTGCTTGAAGTTACTTTTTTCACCTGGGAACTTTTAACTTTACCTGGAAAGCTCAGTAGACAGTTTCGCAAGCCACCAAACAGCACCGAAAAAAAAGTTCTGAAAGCAAACACATCCTGGTCTTCACCGTCCTAATTTGAGTAATTGCGATCATTTACAAGTCTTGTTGTCAAGGGGCAACAAAATCTGAAAGAGGAGCCACGACTTTCCCGTTGTCTGATAGGGCACGGCGCACAAATACACAATCACAGGTGTCAGCTGACCTCGGCTGTAAGGTCACGGCTCAGGGCGCGCCCGATTCCACGATATGACTTGTGTCTCGATCAATCATTTACCGCACCTTTTCAAATTAAACCTGGTGTCGGCCCGGGCCTGCTGCTAGCGTAGCCGAGTATCGCTTGCTGTCATTAACTATATAACAACTAAAGGGAGCAGAATGAAACTGGAGGAGTGTACTTGAGAGTAATATACCCCGTCTAACTCCGTCTGTCTGCTTCCTTTTTCTCCATTACTCTGCGTGAATCACATGTGTGTCTGAGTGTGTGCACCGTAGACCCCGACCAGGACCCAGTTGAGATGAGAGGCCTTGTCATGTCTGGAGAGATCTAAACCACTTAGAGGATGAGCAGTGGTCTGAGCTCCCTTCAGACACCCTAGCGCAGCATTCTGCTGAGAATAAGATCCTGGAGTATAGCCCTGTTTAGCCACAGATAGCGGCTAAGTGCCCTGTTAGTTCACTCTATCTCCAACCCTTCAAGCTCGATTCCCAAGAGCCTCTTAAGAGATGCTGTGCAGTCTTTTTTTTTCTCCACTCAAAAGCAGCTGAGCTCAGAAAAACACATTTGTCACACTGGGGAGCTTTACAGGTATCAACGCCTGTTAAGGCCCATCAACCTGCTCTTACAGTATAGGTTTATAGAGACAGGCTGCATTTGTTAAGTTAAGCTATTAATGGCAAGCTATTTATTTCCTCAGTGTCACCCAGCATGTCTTCTTCCCATATCAAACTTAAATTAAAAGATAAGGCTGGCAATATTCTATGGATTTTGTTATTGTTAAAAAAACAAAAAACAGGTCATGAACACATCATTTAATTTTTAGAAAAAAGGCTTAGTTATTTTTTTAAACATCTGGGTACTACGGAAGTCCTGAGAGGCAAGTTTAAATTTTTTATTTTTTTTGTGATCCATTTTCTAAGTCTGATCTAAATTGTTTTCCCTCCTGTGTTTATGACCTCAGAACAGATGAAAAAAAAAAAGATTTTGCTAGTTCCTTTTTTGCTATCTGTGAAAGAGGTGAAAAAATGTTGCCAGGTGAAAAAGAAATAATTTCTAAGTTACTTTACTCTAAAAACAAGGTACATATATTATGTGTTAGCAAGTTATGTAAGCTAAAACTCACCTGGAAAAAAACAAATCGAAATTAGCATTACAACAACAAACAGAAAAACGAAAAAAACAACAACATTTTTTTTCATTTCTTTTCACAGATGAAAAAAGTAACTTTTTTTCACCTCTTCTTAGGTTCTTAGGTCATAAACACAGGAGAGAAAACAAGAAAGTGGACTTTATTGGAAGTCATTTATTGCATATTGTAAAATATGGCGATGTAATGTTGCCTTTAAAGGGAAAAACTCTTGTCTGAGGCGGTTAGAGAGATTTAAGAAGTACAGACTTATGCGACCTCCTCTAACATTACACTTCTTTTCACTTGGAAAGTGAACGAACTGAGCATACTCTGTGCTGCAGGACCAGCTCACTTGACTCCATCTCAAGGTGTAGGACAACCTTATATGTGCTATAGGTTTACTGACACCTAAACCCCTGGGTTATATCTAAGAGGCCAGAGGTTAAAGATTTCACGAAGAATGCTTACTGCACTGGACTTTGTAACATCTCTATTTTCAAGCTCGATTTAAAGAGACCCGGAGCACACCTGTCAATCAAACTGTCACATGGACGATCTCTTTCCATTGATCTTGAGGTGACAGGAGTCACTTTCAGGGTCCGGTTTAGAGACGTAGGTGAAAGGCAACCCGATCTGCGGCTGGTCCCGTGGTGTTGTTTGGGTTTCGTTGGGATTCGAGTAATGAGACTCTGCTTAATAAGAAAGGTATAGAGCTCAGAACGACTGTATTTTCTGAGAAGTTTTCATTTTAGTCACCCTGTTTGTCTGACTTTTTATTTGCTGGTATTTATGGATCATACCTGTAAATCTGTGTAGCAGGTAGAGAACTAAATGGAAAAGGCCCTTCATTGTTTTAAAATATTAATGCGTCTACACTGGAAACTCTATAAGGAGAGAATGGCCAAGTTTCCTTTCAGCCTGTCTGACTATATCAATAAAACAGCCATATTCATCAAATTACAACCCACGCTCAGGCAGAGTACAGTACACAATGCATCAATATACAGTTCCATTAACTAGGGAAACTGTTACCCGCTGATTGTCATGTAAGAAAATCGTCCACAGCTCTTGTTTTAGTTCAGTTGATTTGTAATAAATCATAAAAAAGTGATATATCATGATGACAAAGGCAAATAGAACAAAGGCAAAAGGATATTTTGTTGTTTGTCGCCAGACTATCACAGGGCTGGTAAAGATGGTTAAATTTAGCACCAAATCTGTGTAAAAAAAGGTGTCAACTCAAAAATTGCTGCAATAACTTTTTAGACATAATAGAGCATGGGGATGACCATCATATACTTCTATCATAATGTTCCTATACACTTTCTTAATGCATTTTAATTATTATTATGAAGTAATTCATGTTTATTTCAGATTTATGACTAGAACACCTTGACACACAGTGCTGATCTGCATCTTAAATTAATCTCCAGGTTCCCAGCTTTCAGATGATGTACACCACTTCTATGTGTCATCTACTGTTGACCTGCTATCGCCACATAAAGACCCGTTTTTATCTTTTTACGGGTCTAAGTAGGGTTATAGGGTTAGAATAAAATAGAAGAAAGAAATATGAATATAAGAGAATCCATTACAGTGTAGTGTAAGATATGAATTGATATTAAATGTGCGTGTCTGTTGCGTTCAGTACCAGCAGATGGCAGTCTGTTTGCATGAATGGTAAAGAGCACCAACGATGCCATCTTGTAACCAACACTTTTTATCGTA
This sequence comes from Sebastes fasciatus, assembly GCF_043250625.1. Classification (NCBI taxonomy): domain Eukaryota; kingdom Metazoa; phylum Chordata; class Actinopteri; order Perciformes; family Sebastidae; genus Sebastes; species Sebastes fasciatus. The sequence goes on along the minus strand of NC_133818.1, from coordinate 9,503,514 downwards.
TTTGTTCTGAAACTGCTGATTTGCACCAAATTTATTGAAAAAAGGTTTTTATATATATTTTTTTTAACTTTATTTTGATTTCAGCATCTTATACCCTGCATCACAATTTTAAACTGTCAGTTTTTCTTTATCCAATTACCACCTGCCTCATTTTCTTGAGCAATTAACACATTAGATTCCCTTCAGACATGTTTTCAGACATATACAATACTAAATGCATTGAATAATAATTTGTCTGATTCCTTTCCCACAAAATAAAGTTAATAAATAAATAAAGTTTAATATACTTCACATGACATCCACTTTTTCTCCCTCATTAAAAAATCTGGAGCGTGTGAATATGCAGATTCATTTTAAACGGTAAACAGCAGCAGAAACAATATTTGCAAAATTACACACATAACTTTATGCTTAATATGTAACAACTATTTTGTTTTTTAAAAACATTAACATTGTCAAACATTTATCCCTTTAGTACGATAAGTAGAGAGCCCAATAGGCAAGCCAGACCGTATTGTGTGAATTTAGTGGAATTTCTAAATAGGTTGAGGATTAATTTGGGTTTACAGGGTTAAATGATATTTTCAGGAATAATTTAAAGTGTAACATAAATAAAGTCTAACAAAAAACAACCAAATATCCATAAAGAATGATGGAAGGAGGATTAAAATCAAAGAAGATTGCACAGAAGCGCATGTTAAATATCGTTTACAGAAAGATCTGGTAACCGAGGTAAGCAGATATATTCCTGAAGAACAGCGTATGTGTTTTTAGTGATCTTGTTGTTTTTTGAGGATGAATTTCATTTAGAATTTCAATTTTTTAATCAATATGTTGTATGAAGGAAGATCAGGTTTCAGTAGTGATCTTTGGGAATATCATGATGTAAGGACCAAAAAACATTCTTCTAGTTACTGAATTTCCATTCTTTAGCCTCATTAATGACTAAAGAATTGACTGTTCTTTATAGCAATTGTTCTTTTAAATGAAAATGTTTTTATTGCAAACACCTCAAAATGTTCTGCTACTAATCTACTGATGCCCACTAAAATCTTTATAACTGTATTTCTTAGCTAGAAATTTATACAAATTCAAAGAAATCAGAGTACATAAAACACAAAAAAAACACAAAAGAAAATAAAAGCAGCTGGTTTAACAGAGAAAAACCTTCTTGCATTCACCACCTCTTTATAAATTTGGGGTTTTAGAGCTTTAGTGCATATGTAATTTGCAGTTCCCATTCTTTTTTAGTTATATCTTTTTAAAAAAACAATAATTTCATATATCGTGTGAGCGAGGATCAGGTTTCAACCACCTTACAGATCTTTTGTCACAGCAGACATTCTGACTTGTCATAGCAGGAAAAGATTCCATCAACGAATGCTCCGTTCTCTTCAAGTGTCTCCGTGAGCGATGCACGCACAACAATGCACGCATAATAACCCTGAAAAGAATGTTTTTAATGTTATCAATTATGTGCTTTTCTTGCTATGATATGCCAAAAAGTCTGCTGTGAAAAAGGCCTACATTTGATGTTAAACACCAGTAACATTTCTAACAATAGATTTAGCCTTCTGGAATTACACATTGGGATGTTCAGAAACATCATGATGGAGCACTTAGTTCACTGATCATGTAATAACTACACATAATGTAATATGTGTGCATAATGTAAATACAAAATTGTAATAAACTGTTCATGTATATGCCTATAATATAATAAAAATGTTGAGTGAATAATATTAGATAGATTTTTTATTTTGGACATGTAACTAATAAAAAGAAAACAAGTCAATCAATATAAATACAGCAAATTCTAAATAAACTAAATAAATATATTACAATTATATGTCAAAGGAGTAGACAGAAGTAAACACTTATAAGGTCCTACCCCTTTCCTGATAAGTTTGTTAAGTTATTATATTTTATGGAAGTTGTTACATTATGAGTTAAGTAGCAGCAACGTAATATATATATATATACATATATATATATACTGTATATGTAACGTAATAACTTTACATATATTGTAACACCCCTTTCCCAATAAGTTAATAAGTTTAAGTTATTACATTTCTTGCAAGTTGTTACATTATGAGGTTATGTATGTATGTATGTGTGTGTGTGTGTGTGTGTGTGTATGTATATATATGTATATGTGTGTGTGTGTGTGTGTGTAAAGTTATATTTTGATATATATTGCAACATCCCTTTCTTAATAAGTTTGTTAAATTATTACATGTTATGCTTTGTTGTTACATTATGAGTTTAGTAGCAACTTTTATTTATATATATATATATATATATATATATATGCAAGTTGTTGCATTATGTTATGAGTTTTGTATGTATGAATGAGTTTATGTATGTGTATATATACACACACACACACACACATTTTTATATATATGTATATATATATAGTAATGCAATAACTTGACATATATTGTAACAAACTAATTCCATCTCAATTGTTTTTTTAATTTTTAGTAATTTTCTTTTATCATCACCAGCATCAAACATATCCACCCAATAGCCCTGTTTTTTTGCGGTACCGTTGCTATATCAACAAAGACAATAAGAGAGTAAAGACAATATATTCTTTATTCTATTAACTGAATAAACTTTAACATTTACAATTGTCTGCTAATGCCCACTAAAATCTAATAATTCATTACCATGTCAATAAAACATTGATTGGAATATACATACAATCTATGAACAATACAACAAATACAAATACACTTCAGCACGGACATAACAAAAATAGTCTAACAAGATAAATAAAACATCAGCATGAAGTTGATGTTTTATACATGATCAATCAGGACACAGTGTTTAAAGGGCATCTTCTCTGATTAAAACCTGCATAATAGTCCTTTAATTCTCCATATTTACATTACTGTGTAACTCTCATCTAAAGAGCGTTAATTCCAGTAACCCTCTGAGAAACAGTCCCCTGTCTGTAACGCTACATTTATCTATGTGGAATGATCTTTTTGTGTGTAAACCACAGCTGACGTCTTACCCAGCGTGCCCTCGAGGTGGCGATAAACATCAGGATACAAAATCACCGCATGGAATGCTTCATTTCTCTTACATGTGAGGAAAAAAAAAAAAAATCCTGCCTGATGTCTTCCTGTGCGGTTAATGAGTGGATGAAATAAGGAGCTGTTAATACTCGAGTCAAATGATACCTTTTTAATTCCTCCTTAAACTGTAGCCGGCTGCGCGGCGAGATGTTTTCACGAGGAGGAAGAGTTCAACTGTGGCTGAATTATAAAACAGGATGAAGAACATGATGATGAATATTTAACCGGGGGAGATTTGAGGGTGTAAATATGTCTTTGTTATTACACTACAGCCTATCTTCCGTTTTATTTTAGTGTAACGTGTTAAATGGTGCAATTATCATCACCTTAATGACAGGTGAAGAATCCTCGTGTTCGTCCGAGGTCATCAAGCTGATTGCGGTTCATCATGGGTATGTCCTGCATCAGGTGGGCTTCCTCTCCCGGGGCGTGGGAGTGAAGTAGGAAGTAAGGTAACTAAATCAATATCATGTGAATTATTAAGAGCTTCCTCCGTTGTCACGCATCGTGGATCTCTGGGAGAGATACCCTCCTCCCTTCTTTTGTTTTCTTTCCTTCATTTCCCGTTGTAAGTTTCCTCAACGCACATTTCCACACATGTGCCGGCCGCACACACTGGTCTTTAAGCTCACCCTTGTTGGAGTGCTCATTAGTCAGTGCAGTGATGCAGAGTAGCCCTGTCATTAGCTGAGAGCTCTGTGTCCTCCACTCCCTTCCCTCTGTTTTATTCTTCTTCCTCTACTAAGGATTCGTCTTCATTTTATCTCCGACGCCAGGGGCATTCCAGAGATCTACATGACAAAGATCTCCCTAATCCCACTGACGTCTAAATACCCTCCGCAGACCATCTTTATTAGCAGAATTGGGATCAGGTAGCCTAATTGCCTTTGCCACTTGTTACTGAAGGAGCTAAAACTGTTCAGGAAAGAGTTCTTCTCTTTTGGATGGTCAGGAAATTGAACCATTATCTGCTTTGGTCCAAATTGTTCTGCCTGTCATGTGTTGACAACTCTATCCAGTACAGGTAGTCTAATTACCTTTACTTAAAGGAACAGTGTGTAGCATTTAGTGGGGTCTATTGGCAGAAATATACATGTAGTATCAATAATAGGGCTGTCAATCGATTAAAATATTTAATTGCGATTAATTGCAAATTAGGGCTGCATGGTGGTGCAGTGGATAGCACTGTTGCCTCACAGAAAGAGGGTTGCATGTCCGAATCCGGCTTGAGGCCCTTCTTTGTGGAGTTTGCATGTTCTCCCCGTGTTAGCGTGGGTTTGCGCCGGGTGCTCCGGTTTCCTCTCGCAGTCCAAAGACATGCAGGTGAGGTTAATTGTTGACTCTAAATTGCCCGTAGGTGTTGTCTGGCTCTATATGTCAGCCTTGTGATAGTCCTGTGTACCCTGCCTCTTCACGGAGCCGGCTGCCATGTTTCTACAGTAGCCCAGAACGGACAAACCAAACACTGGCTCTAGATAGCGCCATTCGTGTTTTGCGTCAGCCACCGTCATTCTCCTACTTGGCACACGGGAGAAGTTTCAGTTGGTTTCAGTCTACAACCTCTCTGCTAGATGCCGCCAGATCCGACACACTGCACCTTTAAGTAAAATGTCAAAATACAAGTAAAAGTTCTGCATTCAAAACCCTACAAAAATGCAACCATCTCTTGACCCTTCAGATTTATCTTGTGACCCTTTGGAGGGGCCCGACCCCTAGATTGGAAACCACTGGAATACCTTGAGAAGCTACAACCGTAAAATACCTCCTGCACATTGATGCATTAACAATCTAATAATGTGACATATAATCATATCAGTCACAACAGCAAGGGCATAGGTTACATGTCAGCATTTGGGGGGAACACATTCTGTATGAAGCAGGGGTCTGGGGGTCCGGCTTCATTTCCTGTATTCTGGTGAATTTGTATGCACCAATTTATGGTTGAAATGTCTTTATATATGTAAAACACAAAATTTGAGCACCAAGTGACAATTCGAAACATTACAATATAATAGGCTCTCATGCATTCTCTATTGCTTTCAAATAGTTGTAATTTAATGAGAATAAAATCTGAATATTTCAAGAAAAAAGTCAGAATATTATGATGGTAAAGTCGTAATTTAATGAGAATAAAATCAGAATATTTTAAGAAAAAAATCTTAATATCACGATAATAAAGTTGTAATTTAATGAGAATAGAGTCCGAATATTTCAAGAAAAACATCAGAATATTCCAATAATAAAGTTGAAATTTAATGAGAATAAATCAGAATATTTTCGAGAAAAAAGTCTTAATATTACAATAGCAAAATGTAATTTAATGAGAATAAAAATCTGAATAAATCAAGAAAAAAGTAATAATATTACGATGGTAAAGTTGTAATTTAATGAGAATTAAATCAGAATATTTCATGAAAAAATCTGAATATTCCGATAATAAACTCGTAATTTAATGAAAATAAAGTCTGAATATTTCAAGAAAAAAAAAAAGTCATATTACAATAATAAAGTCATAATTTAATGAGTTATAATTTTGTTTTTGTGCTGCACTCTGCTGATATGGTTGCACCCCCTTGAGACAAAGTTTAGTGCTGGGCGGGTTTGTGCTGTTCTTCTTTGGAGGTTGTAAACTGAAACTAACAGTTTCACTATCTAACAATTTTGTTGTATGGGAACATAATTTTTATGAGACCAGGCTGGTAAGATTATGTCCATCTTCTGTGAAAAGCATTCTGGAAAATGTAGGAAATCGGCAACTGAAGTTGAATTGATGAGGCAAGCTTAGGGATAGTGGGTACACCCCCCTAAAATTGAATTAATTAATCAAAACTCCTTTATGCAAACATGTGAAAGCTAATATGTATTCAAAAACAAACATCAAAAACAAACCGTGACAAAATACGTTTCCCTTGAAACGTAATTTACCATGCAGTTTTGTTGTAGGGGAATGTCATTTTTAGTACTTATTGTCCACACAAATGTTAACTTCACCACATCTGATAAAGGGCAGCTCACAGCCGATTCAGTTGGAAGCATCCTGGAGTCGGGAGACAAACAGAGCAAAGGTGTCTATAAGTGAGGGGGACAAATGCACATGTTCTAGATATTGAGGAGAACGTGTCCCCTGTGTCCCCCTGGAAACCTAAGCCTAAGCACAAAGGTAATTTTTCAGCCGAATGAGGACTTTTACTGATGATACTTTTGTATTGTTTGAATGCAGGACTTTTAATTCTAATGAAGAATGTTTATATGTTGTATTAGTAATTGAATAGAGGGTCTGAGTACATCTTCCACCACTGCCAGAGGTGGATAGTATACGCTGATATAGAGCTTTAAGTGTGATGTACACACTGGTGTGGTCAGCACTCAAACGGCAGGAAATAAAAGGATTAACTATTTCAGTGGGCAGCAGAGATAGCAGGTATTTTTGAACCAGGTCATCAACTGTATCTTCACCGCTGCTGTTTCATATTTGTATTTTTTCTTCCCGAACAAATGTAGACCTTGAGATATTTCCAACACAGCTGTGATGGATTTTTATTTCGCATCCATCTTCACATCAACAGTAAATGTCAGGTTTGGGTGTCAGTCCTTCAGAATCAAAGACTAATGGCCTCTATCATCATTTTGCACCAACATTCAACAATTACAGAGCGAGAAATACATCAGAGAGGAGGCAGAGATAAAATGTCTCCACAGAGAGCAGCCCCTGTGATGCAGCATGCAACACAGCCCTGAGACATGTTCGGAGTCGAGGGCTTGACTCTCACTTTTACTGGACTAGAGGACCTCTTGCCCTGCTGCTGCAATCATTATAACTAACACTATTGCCCCCTGCACCTGTGTATAGCTCACAGCTGAATGCAGTAAGATCCAACCCTGTCTCCTACAAAAGTACGTTCCCATACAACTAAATTGCATTCTCGTTTTAGGGAAACGTATTTTCTCCCGGATTACGGTCGCAGTTTTAAACACGTGGTTAACGTTAATGGTTACAAAAAAAAGCAGCCACACTACTTCATTAGGTTTAGGCAACAAAATTACTTGGTTAGGTTTAGTAAAAAAGTGACAACAACATACAAAAAAACAAAACAAAAACGCAACAAAACTACTTTATCCGTAACCACTTATCCCATTCGGGGTCGCGGGGGGTCTGAAGCCGATCCCAGCTGACATTGGGCGAAGGCGGGGAACACACTAGACAGGTCGCCAGACTATCACAGGGCTGACATATAGAAACAGACAACTATTCACGATCACATTCACACCTACGGACAATTTACAGTCAACAATTAACCTAACCTGCACGTCTTTGGAGTGTGGGGGGAAACCTGAGTACCCGGAGAAAACCCACGCTAACAAGGGGAGAACATGTAAACTCCAAGTATACCTAGACTTTTCTGTATACTTGTCAGTATAAGCCAAGTATACTTAGACTTTTCTGTATACTTGTCAGCATAAGCCAAGTATAAGAAAAGAAAAACGTAAAGAATTCTCTTATTTTAAGTTTAAAAGAAGTATACTATATTAGCACACTTAAATAAACGTCTTTATTTGCGACAGAGCTAACCACTGCACCACCGATTACCGACCCCGACCACTGCACAAGACAAACATAATCCGTGACAAAATACGTTTCCCTCCAAACGTAATTGAGAACGCAGTTTAGTTGTATGGGAACGTAATTTTTAGGAGACAAAGCTGAACGGCCTTGTGAGTCGGATCCCCTCCAGAATTTAATGGGTTCCCCCTTGGCCCATGCTACACCATTCCACCAAGTTTCATGAAAATCGGGCGAGTAGTTTTTCTGTATTACTGCTGACAAAGAGACAAACAAAACCAAACTGAAAACATTACCTCCTTGGCGTAAATAACTAACTACCTAAATAACTAACAGTCAACTTCAGCCCTCTCCAATCAGGAACCTCTTTGTAACCCCATGATTTGCTGGCACACTACCAAAAGCTATTGTAGCATATCAGGAATTCCCAACCACCACCTACACACACACAGAAACACATGCACAGTGCAGCTGATCCTCCATCATTCCTCCCTTTCCTCGCGATCCCTCCTCTAAGCTCTCATGACACTAATGCTTGTTCGTCATGTGTACACCCATGGGTGATGAATCCATCACAAAGAGAAGATATATTCATTCTGTCTCAGGATGCACACCCCACATCCCAAATCCTAATTTGTCTGAGCGGAGACGGGTCCGACACACAGACTGATGGGATACGCTGCCGAGTCGTCCTATCAGTCTTCCTCCGGCTCGCTGTTTCTTATCTCTGAGTTGGCCTCTTGTTTACTGACACCATCAGTTAAACAAAACATCCTCTAATATCTGTTCAGCTAATGACTGTGTTGTAAAATCTATCAATCTGCGGGCAGCGCGGACACCCAGGGAGATGTTGAGGAAGAGTTTGAAAGTAAATTCTAAAGTTGCGGCAGGTAAATTTCCCACCAGACACTCTCAATTTCTAGCAAAACCAAATTTGCAGAGCTATTTCTGCCGCATAAACACTCATCACATCCAACCTGCTGTGTTACCAACTACCATCAACAATGCAATTAATGAACACAATGATGATAGCACCAGGAGGACATTCCTCTTTGCTCATCATGCATTCCGCTCCGCGTGCTATTACAAATGACCAAACACTCCATATAATAGCACATCATTTAGCCGATGTCCTTCGCTGGCTTGGCTCCCCACATACTCCACACTGGCCATCAAAATCTCTGTGATAGAGCACATTAATTACACCCATCCAGAGACAGCTATGATTACAATTTCACACGTTTGAATGGACTACAGCCATTTGCCACAAAACTGCAGAGGCAGAGCAATGACTTTGGTGAAACGGGAGGAGGGAGGGGGTCGTTCGTAATTCTCCGGAGAACTGCAGATGCAGGATATGTGGACGCATGGATGCTGACAGCTCTGGCGTTTAAGCAATGTGCTGTAATTGCATGCAAATGGACCTGAATCTGTATCTTAACACGTCTTCATTAGCCGGTTCACAAGTGTCTGCGGCTTAGATGGAGGGACAATGGAGGGTTGAAGTTAATTCTTAGTAGGCTGGTTCTGTTTTCATATTGGACAACTTTAATTAAGCGATAGATTAAGTTTTGAAGGGATGGTTTAATGCATTGAATCCCATGAGTGCTCTCATAAACAGCAGAATGTAATCAGTCAGTGATATCTAATGGGGTTGAAAATAGACACAGACATCTATATTTTCAACGCCAAGAGCTTCTTTTCCCCCCTACTTTAAATAGATCTTGCACTAAATGTCTTGTGGTATGGCGGTGGTATGGCAATGGTATGGCTCTATGCAAGAAATGCACTCTATTATTTATTATTAATATGTATTACTTAAAGAAATACTTTGACATTTTGGGACATTCCCCTATTTGCAGAGCGTTAAGGCCTTTGCACACCAAGTCCGTATTTAAAACTATTTCTTGGCTGAGAGCAGTGACTTCTTGGAAGTCTCTTTGTCAACGTGACTTTTCCAAGCAACCAGACATAACACAAGTCATGACGTTTTTTTAGTGACATGCCATTTTTCCGACGGCCCATTAGTCCGAAACCCAAACAGTACGAAAAATATCCCGACAGCCCGTTATCCTGAACAAAAGCACATGGCTAATTATTATGCAAGATGACATCATCCGTCCCATCTACCACAAGCAAGAAAGCAAGAACGGCGTTCTTATTGCACGCAAAACGACATACAAATTACCGCGTCATTCGTACGCCATTTAGGGTGACAGGGCTGGTTTATCGGAACCTGTTTGCTGAAAACAGCTGCCCACTGTGGATGGAAACTATGTTGATGAGAGCCGTGAGACTGAACCAAAACAGCAAAAAAAAAAAAAAAAAAGTGATAAAAACTAGGGCTGTCAAAGTTAACGATAATAACGCGTTAACGTAAATTCATTTTAACGCCACTAATTTCTTTAACGCATTAACGCAACTTTTTTTAGGTTGTAGTGGGTCTTTAAGTAGTCTTTAAAGCTAGAGTGAAGATACAGGTAACATATTAAACTAGGACAATAACTATGGACTATAACTATTGACAATCATGCGATTAATTGCGATTAAATATTTTAATCGATAGACAGACCTAATAAAGACTAAAGGTGCGGAGGTACCATCCGTAGAGCTGAGGGACCGCAGAGTCATGATGGATTCGTCACTACCAGCGACACCTTTCACTTTACACATAATCATTTGATCCATTGTTAAAATTGAAATATTGATTGGTGCATCGCCAAGGGCACAGATTTTGTTTGTTTTGTATTTTTCAGGTCTGACTTACAGCTTTGGTGCGTAATAACCGTTGATGGGGATGAAGTATGAGGCAGCACACATTATATTCATTCTCTGTAGCGAAGGGTGTCTCAACTCTTGTTTTTTTTCTTGTGTCTGGAATCGTTTTGACCTGTAATCCCCAAGATTATAGTGGCTAAACTGCCCACTGTGTGTTTCCATGCTCTTTATCAACTCCTGGTATGCGAGGCTGAGAGGACTGCTGGCCTCTGGATGCCCTTAGCCTGACATTCAGGGATCACAGGGGTAGCTCGCTGTGCGCGGGTATGTATGTGTGTGTGTGTTGGTGTGTGTCTGCTTGAGCATCCGATGCCCTTGGGGCGGAGACCAGATCCTAGGAGGTAACAGTAGGTCAGAAGTCACTGCAATTAGGGAGCAGTTGGAACCATTAATTAGCCGATATATCACTTACTCTATTGTTGATAAGCTGGAAATAACCTCTGGACAACTTCCCCCCCCTCATCATATTCCTATTAGTCTTACGTTGTGCTAATAATTGCCACCCACCGTTTTAGTCCTCCACCTTAAGTAACCCAAAAGCTGGACAAGGATGACATAACACTTAGAAATGATAATGGCAGAAAAATAACAAATAAGTACGCATGGCGTCGAGAAAAACTCTTTCAACTCCGTACCCCGTCTTCAGGCAACGTGTCTCCTGAATTCACATCAGGATTTTTTTTTTTCTTTCTGAGGGTTTCACCTGTGATCCGAGCCCGCCTTGAGCAGTTTGATTTTCCTCTCTGTGCCTCCAAGACAGGCTGTGAACTTTCAAAGGCTGCGAGTAAAGCCGCGGCAAAAAAACTCAGAGAGGGAGGGGGGGGGGATCTAAGCCTGCGAGGCTCGGGAGCACTGCGGCTGAAAGGGATGGCGGATGGGCGGTGGTTGTTTAGAAGCCATAGAAATGCGGGTAGTAATGGGGATTGACAAGGCCACCCACGTGAGAGAAGGACAGTCTGCTGAGACAGACGAGGGGGACGTGATGTGCGCGATTGTGATTGTGCACCTCTTCATAGAAACGTCACCGTACCCCCCGTGTGGGGTGATATCGTGGCGAGCAACACACCGCCAACCCTTCAGTTCAACGATAAGGCTCCTCCTGCTGTTGCCGTACCCCTCTAACCCACAACCGGAGGATAAGCGGGAACACAGTAGCGGCTCCTCAGGAGCAGCAGAGGCCATTTTGCCGAGCCACCGAGTGATTGACAGGAGCTGACGATAAAGGGAGAGAGGAGCGGCGTTGAAGGATAGCGGCCTCTGTGATGGAGTGCTCATGGGGAAGAGTAGCTATTGAATCCTCTTTTTAATCTGTCTGTCAAGGTTATTGAAAGTGCTGTCTTCGTTATTGCGTGCCAGCCTTGGACTTGGAGGGGCCATAAGTATGAGAACACACCCTGTTCTGGTGGGCAGATAAACAAGCTGTAAGCAAACACACATACGAACTGAGACAGACGCACAAACGTGTGTATAAAGACGCCAAAATACATTGTTATTTAGGGTAGTTTTCAATTGGAAAACCCCTCCGGTCAAGGCAGATGGCCGCCCACCCAGAGCCGAGTTCTGCCCAAGGTTTCTATGCGTTCTTGCCACTGTCACAACAATGCTCATGGGGGATCTCTTGTTGGGTCTCTAAATTAAAGAGTATGGTCTAGACCCGCTCTATATGAAAAGCGTCTCGAGATACCTTCTGTTATGATTTGACGCTACGTAATAATAAATTTAGTTGAAAAGTTTTTTCTCCATGCAAAAACAAGCCTGAGTGGAAGGTAAAGAACGGGACAAACAACAGTGGACAAACCATTGATCCCATCAAGCCCCAGTTTGATGCACTCTTCATACCAATGACTGTTCTCTTTGCCCCGTATCCCCCCTCCCTCCCAGCCCAGGTTAGACCGAGGGGGCTCCACTCCAAACCAGACCACTCTATTCAATCAATGTTCATCAGCGGGTCTAGCAATAAGTTGTCAATGGGATCCTCATTAGGATTCAAGTATGCTTTTGAATAATATTGTATAGTACTGAATCACGCTGACAGATGACTGGGTGAGTGGCAGTTGAGAGGTTGTCATGTCGGGAGTGAATTTTAATCAAAAGAGGGGATAGTGTCAGACAGAAATTGATGTCTGTCTCAAACCACTGATACTGCATGTTCCTGTTTTGTTTAATAATCTACAGAGGGAGTTTACCTTGCCATAATGAGGTTTATATAACCTTTTCTACTCTTTTAGTACCTTTTAAGGATGAGGCTGCCGATATTCTATGTTTTTCTTATTGCTAAGAGACGTGCATGATATTCTTGTTAGTGACTTTAGACGTAATTCATTAATTGAAATCTCAAAGAATCATTAAGGGCTTGCCATCATTTTCAATGATGTCCAGAGTACAATTAAAACAATACACACAGAAAATAATTAACAATAAAACAAACAGACAAATCAGAGTTAGAATCAGTTAAAATCCATCCATCCATTATCTGTAACCGCTTATCTTATTCAGGGTTGACATTGAGCAAAGGCGGGGTATAACCTGGACAGGTCGCCAAACTATCACAGGGCTGATACATAGAGACAGACACATTCACACCTACGGGCAATTTAGCACACAGCAAGAGGGCCGCAGGTTCAAACCCGGCTTGGGAGTTTACATGTTCTCCCCGTGTTAGCGTGGATTTCCTCCGGGTACTAAGTTAACGAAAACACAATGATTCTTAGTTTCACGTGATTATACACTACTGAAAACATAGTTATGAATGCTGTTCCTTTAAGTACGCAAGTTACGTGACAAACGTTGACTTTTCGTTTCACACAGGACTTGGAAGAGTGGTCTCCTGTGTAAAAGTCTGATGTTTGTTTCACCCAACCACCCGCCCTTTGAGTCCTTTCATGTGATTTACTGCCAAGAAACATAAATGCAGAATATCACCATCCTTTAAGGACATGTTTGAATAATGTCAGTTTGGAGTGGAAAACTCATACAATGAGTGGAAAGCAAACTTTGTGGAAGAAAAAGATCACCCCCCTGTCCATTTGTAATTTCCCGAGCTGTGTGAATTGCATGACCAACCAAATGGAACTAAATGTAATTAAGATCTACTCAAGGTTAATTTGGTCAGTAATGGTATTAAGTATGTATGGAGTAGCCTTTTTCTAAATACCAGTCCATTAAATCTGTGTTATTAAAAGATGATGCTGAAATGAGACCAAGCATATACACATTAAAAATAATTAATTTGTTCTGTGTGTTTTTCTTGAGAGAAAGAGCAGAGTGTAACTAAGGTTGGATTTTAATGTTTAGTATCACTAATTGTCTCCTCACTCAAACACATTTTTTTTTCACAGTTTCTTTACCTCCCCACTCTGCAGGGAGCGAGTTATTCATGTGCTCTGGTTAAAATCGATTGGTCGACGTCCACTCTTTGGAGCTCCATTCAAATTAGAAATAAAAGACAGTCTTTTAGAATTGCGCTTTGGTAAGCAAGGAGTGCTAGTTGAGAACTGGCATCTATCCAAGAGAAACAACCTTCTATTCTCTTGTGAATTTCATTTGAAAACTTGGTCACAGATTGCCCTTAAACAGAATAATTTTCATATGCCAAAAGCGTTGCTTTGTTATCCGTTGCAAGGCTAGCCTCTATCAACAAAATGGTCTGAAATTACCAAATAATCCATCAAGAGCCACTGCTTTTCAGAGAGCTCTACCTTCTATCAAAGGCTTACCTTGCCTTGTATTCAAATTTTCCTGCATTATTTGACCATTCATTTATTTTTAATAATAAACCTCTGGAAGATATAAAATCTCTTAGTGGAGCAAAATCACTTATTTACTCATGAGAGGCCTGTAATTTGTGCTGTCCCTGAACCATCAATAGCTATTAAAGACATATCAAAAGCTACTGTATATGAATACACTCTTACGCCTCATTTCCACACAGTTTTGTCTGTAATTCCTTATAGTTTACAAAGCATGCTTCCGAGCGTTCAACGCAAGGAAACATCTTTTTATGGATGGATAGAAACCAGTGGGCAAACTCCGGGTCTGAAAAGTGAAGCAAATGCAGAAGTTAAACTTAACTTGCATTCTTTCTAATAGCCAGCAGGGGGAGACTCATCTGGTTGCAATGAGAGTTAGTTGTAACATTTTGGTAGCCTAAAAATTTCTTATTCAGCATTCGGTTGCATTTAGCTCCACCCTCTTATGTCACTTCTGGTTGCAATAAAACCAGATGGCGACTGCCAAAATATCGAACTCGAGGCTTCAAAATGACACACACCATAGGGCGAGGTCACAGTAACTACGTCCACTTCTTATATACAGTCTATGATTGAAAAACCATTGCAGAAATGGAAGAAAAGTTAGTTGTCTGTTTTTCACCATTTTGTTAAAGATTTCTTTAAAAGACGTAGGCACTCTATATGTTACACAGCTGTGAGCTATCTTTTTCACGTCAAGGACACCTAAACTGATACAAATTAGACCACAGGCCACCAAGATTTTGTCCCAGGGTCCCCCATCCATCCTAATAGGATTTTTGATTTTAGATGTTTTATTACAGAAAGTGTATGAAATAGGGCTGTCAAACTTGATGCAATAATAACGCATTAATACAAATTCCTTTTAATACCATTAATTTCTTTAACGCAACTTGCGAATTTTAGGTTGTAGCGGAATCAGTTTTAAAGGTAGAGTGAAGATACTGGCATCATATGAAACTAGAAAACCTAAAGAATCCATTGGTACCATTCCATACTAGCTTGTCGCAAAGGAGGCTAAATAACGCTCCAAACTTACGTTAAATTTTGGCAAGGAAAAACTGGCAAGGCCATTTTCATTGTTTTGTGTTTTTAATTGATTTCCAATAATAAATATATACACACTTTTTCATAAAGCAGGCATATTTGCCCACTCCCATGTTGACAAATCTCCCTTTAAAGTACATTTTGAACAGATGAAAAAATTTGTGATTAATTTGTGATTAACTATTGACGATCATGCGATTAACCGCGACTAAATTTTAATTTAATTTTAATCGATTGACAGCCCTAGTAGGAAACCAAAAATAGTCATACATTCTGTCATTGTGATACTTATGGATGGAATTATAGTGAAAATAAATGAATCCCATTGTTACTGGGGACCTCCTGGAACCCCCTCAAGACCCCTTAAGGGTCCCCAGACCTCACTTTGAAAACAATGTGTCTAGTCAACTCTTTCCATATGTCTTTTATGGATGCAAAATAAGTGTGAAACAAGATACTATACCTTAACACCATGGCCACTAGTCAAGCATAAGTGTGTGCATGAGTGCGCACATGGGAATATTTGTTTAAGAGAGAGATTGTTATGACCATAACATTATCAGCCACAGTTTACACTCCAGTGGCAATTAGAACGTCTGCTTGTGTGTATGTGTGTGTGTGTGTGTGTGTGTGTGTGTGTGTGTGTGCAACATATGCTGGAGTCAGTGGGGAATAGTTTTCCCCAGAGAGTATTCCACACAGCCCTCCAGTCAGTGTCTCAAATTAGAGAGAGCAGCAGCATAGCTGTGCCTCATCCACTTTAATAGCATTTTAACTGTTATTGGAGCTCTTATATATGAGCATTCTGTGATGCTGGTCATGCCGGCGCGCCTATGAAAAGGACAGTACCACCACCACCACGACAATAGCCTCCAACTGAACTGTGACAGGCCAATTAATGAGCCTTCATTGGGAAACAGTCGTTACATAGGTCACCTAAGAAGTGTAATTAGAATGCATTGTAGATTCTTATTTTTATTGAGAGCGTTAAATTGCAAGAGGGGGCGCAATCAATGGCGAGTCGTTATAACGACGTCGGGTGATAGATTTGGGTAAAACAAAAGGTGACTGTTTATGGTGGCGATGCACATGCGAGATGTACACACACACATAAATGTCGAGGCTTGATAGATGTGTCACAGTGGGGATGTGAGCCAATTACATTTATAATGTCAAACGCGGTGCAGAAATTACAGTATTATTATGTGAAAGCTAATTGCAAGGAAATGCTAAAATGATTTAAATCACCAGGGCTATTTGAAGACATTTTGAAGATAGCCACTAACAATTTGTACCACCCATTTTATAATTACATTTAATAGGTTGTCTTATCAGTACTCTAAAAGTGGATTATCGCAAGCTGGACAGAACAAAATTGTATTTTTTTTATTTTTTTGACTGATGAGTGCTGGCTATTCTGCTCATAGGAGAAGGGAGATAGATAATATTCTGGGGGTTAAACTCTTGGATTGCCTCTTCAAAAGGTAAAATGGAGCAGAACGCCATTGGCAGGGCCATGCTTTGTATTTTCAAGAAGGCAGTCTGGAAGGTCTACTATTGGCATTCAGCGCCACTTAACTTCCCACCGCAATAGATTTCCTACAGTATGCAAAGACACATACAGAGCGTGTTGCCAAGCCGTCCTCAGAATTGACCCCATCCAGCGGCACTGACCTCACCATTGTTGGCGCTCTCAGCATTCAGATTGTATGCTAATAAGGCCAGCGGATGGAGGGAAGGGGAGTCGGAGACATGCTTTGTTATTAAGTGTGCGCAACATTTGAATTGCTGCTGCTTATTAATGTTCAGGGTCCAACACTTGAGCAGTGCTCTGAATTAAGTTTAGGTTGTATAGTATGTTTAGAATTGTCCATAAAGGATGATTGGAAAAAAAGGTCAAATGTGGAAAATCTTGAGTTAAGTTTCTTTAAGTTTTTGCCACCAAATTCATTTCACTCGCCGTTAGAAGGTCAATTAACACTGCAGATGTTCAATACAAGATGGTGACTGCCTCGAGGTTAGCTGCATGTGTCACAAGTACTCTCTGAACCGCAACTCCCGAGTCAGAAAAAAGAGCTACAGATGGAAGACTTAACTGATGAATAGAGGAGACATGATCACAAAAGTGTGTGCATTTGAAAGAAAGCCGAAGAGGAGGGGGATCTGTATTCTGTGAGGCCGCCAAGGGCTTAGGTTCTCTCTGTCCGCACAACCTGAAAGCCTTATCCACAGGTGTACAATCAGCAACATAAGCAATAGGCCCTTTACCCTAAGACCACATCATCCGCGGGCCAGCCATGCGGACCCGGGGTGCCGCTTGGAGCTTAGAAGGAGATTAAGGTCTGGATCTCATGAAGGAGGGAAACTGTATCATTCATAAAGCAACATTTCCTAATGGTGTACGATGTCTTAACCATTTAACCTCGGGCTCCAATTAATTCATGTTTCACTTTAAAAGTTTCACGAAAGAGTCAAACAAATAGCTTAATAGCCAGTTAGCTTTTTTTATATTCTCTTCAAAGAGCCATGCATTTATCTCCAGTTGATTCGCTGTTGTTTTTAAATTGTGTCAGTTTATAAGTTTATGCCAATTAAAGGGATAGTTCTGGTGTTTTGAAGTGGGGTTGAATGAGGTACTTATACATAGTCAGTGTATTACCTACAGTAGATGACGGTCGGCACGCCGGTTTACCTTGACATGAGACAGCTATACAGTTTATGTTTCCGACGGAACTGAAGCTGTTATCTATGATGCACTCGGCAAAGTAACCAGACTCCGTCGGTTAGTTTGTTTGTGTTATTGTGTGACTGGTTAGTATGGATTCACCAAAGTCACAAAATAGAGTGCTCCGCGGATGAGATATTTTTGTAGGCCAACCAGGAAGTTAGCATCGCCCTGGTTCGCTCGACAAAAGCCAATGGGATTTTTGCCATTGGGTTTTGGATTATTGCAGAAAATAGGTTCTGTTGCTAACACGTTTATGATACTTACGTTTTGTTCAGCAATTTAATCTCTAGAAATGAACACCACTTTATGATGTTTGAAGTGTGAATACAATCGTCAAAAGTAAAATGTTGTGTTGCGTTATGTTACGTTATGTTGCGTTACGTTATGTTGCGTTACATTATGTTGCGTTACGTTATGTTGCGTTACGTTATGTTGCGTTACGTTATGTTGCGTTGCATTATGTTGCGTTGCGTTGCGTTACGTTGCGTTACGTTATGTTGCGTTACGTTATGTTGCGTTACGTTATGTTGCGTTACTTATGTTGCGTTACCTCATGTTGCGTTACCTCATGTTGCGTCGCGTTATGTTGCGTCGCGTTATGTTGCGTCGCATTACGTTGCGTCGCGTTACGTTATGTTGCGTTACGTTATGTTGTGTTACGTTATGTTGCGTTACGTTATGTTGCGTTACGTTATGTTGTTACGTTATGTTGTGTTACATTACGTTAAAACCTTCTCAAAAACTAAAATATTTGCATAGTTTAAATAACTTATATATAAAATTACTAAAGAAATATTTTGGATCAATATATATTGTATTAAATTTACGAGTTATGACACAATTTCAATACTTTTGTCAATTATTATGGTTTATTGATTATATAACCTTTTAGCTTAGATTGTACAGGTTTTTGGGATATGAAGAAATTACGTATGAATCAATTCCCAGAGATATGAATCAAAAGAGGAAAATACTATATATGTTTTCACACAGGGTGGTCGTGGGTTTGTACTTACCGCACTGTCCATGTCATCATGAAATACAACCCAAAGCATCGTTCAAGTTAGTGTTTTCGAGACGGTCGGCAGCAGGGAGGTTTTGTGGTGAAAACCAGGGCTGGAGATGAGTTGGCCTTGATTTGAGAGCGCCGGTAATCAAGCTCTGTGTGCAGTTAATTCTATGTTCCATTATGTGCTTACATGCATAGACACACGGCGAATCATTGTGCTCGCACACAAACAGATAGAGCTCTCTACATGTGAAGCCTCTCCGTCCCTCCACCTCGCCGTGAGTCATTAGCCATTCCAGACGCAGGGTGATCAGCAGAGCCAGCCTGGCCTGAGACAATTAGAGACCCCAGAGGTGGCTGCACATCACAATGAGCCCTGCGGCCATGATTAAAACATCAGCCGCTCTCTATGCAACGCTGACGGGAAGAGAGGGAGGGGGAGATCACAAAAAAAGATGAAGGGATTGAGAGTTTAGTTCTATCAGCTGTCTATGTTCCTGATTAAAAGAGGGGTTTGTACATCATTTTATGAGCTGGAAGAAGTCATCAAAAGGGGGGTTCATCGTACATAATATCCCACACACACATAGCGTACACTCATTTTTAATATTCACATTCAAACTACGGAAGAAAATATTCACAAACCTGCGGACGCACTTGCGTAAGACTACAGCAGCCAGTGGATTAGCACAGCGGCAATGTTGCTATCTCCTTTGACATTTGTGGCTTTGATATGTATCTCGGCGAAGGGAGATTTAGATAGCAAATCCCTCAAGTGCTTCATTGAGCCAAGGTGCATACTCCTCAAAAAGCCGACAGAGACGGTCAAAATAACTGGAACGGCACTTGAAATAGCTGAGCTTTGATGTAACTAAATCATAATTACAAAGGCAAGTCGAGCTACGAACTTCTCGAGTGCTTTAAAGGCTCGTAAGAATATGACCATTTAAGGCAGGAGGAGAGCTACAGTTTGGCAAAAGTGGCATTTTTATGCTTTCTAATAATAATTCAAAATATAGGTCAAGGTGGATTTATTTTCAGTATTTGGAGACCCACATTTGACCCGTTTTTTGTCATTTCAAGGGGTCTTTAAGGGGAGATAGCAGGTCAACAGTAGATGTCACATAGAAGTGGTGTACATCACCTGAAAGCTGAGAACCTGGAGATTAATTTGAGATCAGCACTATGTGACAACTTGTTCTTGTCATAAATCAGAAATAAACACAAATTCCTTCATTCATTATTTAAAATGAATTGTTAAAGTGTATAAGGGTTTAGAACACCATTTGTTACACAGACTTGGTGCTAAATTTAACAATTTTTTACCACTCGAGATGTGATGATTCTGTTTGATTTTGGTTTTGTTGTCGTTTTTTTTGTGTTTGCTCTCTCTCTCCTTCCCCTCCCCTTTCTGTTCTCTTTCTCCTGCCGGGCATGTGTGTGGTAGGGGGTGTGGCTGGCTCCTCCCACGACAGCAGACCAGGCACACCAGTTTCCACTCAGCTCATCAACCTGAATATAAAAGCCCGGTCTTCACTCCACCACTCTGTCAGATAGTGCTTGGTGTACTTTCCTTCAGTGTGTTTTGAAGGTGTGTTAAGCTGCCAGTTTGCGGTTGTCTCGTGTTGCTCGTGGTTTTTGTACTTTTCCTGTGTGCTCAGGTAATCCTGTGGGCCTCGCTGCTTCGACACTCTCAGTGTCTTCAGAGTTTTTCCATGTGCTCAGCCCTCATGTTATCTCTGGGAATCCATCCTCTTCTCACCGATGATTATTCTACGAGCCAGCCAGCTCCCTGCCTCCACTGCCTGCTCTTTTGTTTAATAAACTCTTTTATTTTTACCTACCTGTGTCAGTCTCTGCTTTGGGGTCCAAACAAACAAAACCTAACAAGAGAATTGATAAAAAATGATCAATAATCCCTCCAAAATACCACATTAAGACACAAAGACCTTGAGGAACACCATAGAAAAAGACCTTGCTGTGATTTGGTATCAAAAACTTTTAACATTTGGGAGATTTCTGCAAGAATTGCATTTTTCGGTGATTGGAAGACGAGCACTTCTGTTGTATAAACTTCTCAGAAACCCCCTTATTGTCCATCTAGCTAGTAAAGCCATCCATCCTCTGAATGTTATAGGTCTTTAGTTTGTGGTTGTAAAGTTTCATGAGGCTGTGATTATCCTAGAGGTCACCACAGGCCATTTTATACAGTGAGGTCAAATTTCAGAAACTGGTCTCACTACAATGAAATGGCTACTACTGTATGGGGAGTAACATCATCAAACATGAATACAGTTGGGCTCATTGGATCCACAAGAGTCTCAGCTTTACAGTGATACCCAATTTATGTAATTCAAAGACTGTTTAGGGACCCCAGTATGCAGAAATATTCAAATACATAATTTTAGTATAGGCGAAAATAACACATTTATACTTTCATAAAACTGCATGTGATTATCATAAAGTGGGCATGTCTGTAAAGGGGAGACTCGTGGGTACCAATAGAACCCGTTTTCATTCACATATCTTGAGGTCAGAGGTCAAGGGGACTCCTTTGAAAATGGCCTTGACATCTTGATGTTGTAGCGACAAAGGAAATGTTTGATATGACATTTGGAAAGTAAATCTTACATCAGAGTCAGTGCAACATTCAATTATTATTGAGTTGCTCAAACGCGCATAATGCTCCAACAAAACACTCCTGAATATATCAATCTGTTATCAGCCAGCCTGAGCCCACTTCCAATACTGGGAAAAACCAACCTATCACTGCTATTCCCAATGTGATCTGCCCTCCTATCCCCAGTCCCGACCCTCATCTCCCCTCCAGCTCCCGCAACCCCACCCTGCTCCGCCTCCCCTCAAGAGCCTCGCTGTCCTCTGATCTGGAGCGACACCACCACTTACCCACGGCAGCGCTCCTCCCAGAGAAGGTTGAGCTATCCCAGAGTCCCCGTGGTGCACGGCCCTCTGTCCCTCTGTTCTTATGGTTCAGTCACCATTGAGCAAAGCCACATGGGAGCTCCACTCCAGCGCCGCCGTAACCCCGCATTGGTCCCACCGAAACTCCCAGCGCGCCCACTGTGCAGTGTTGTTCTTTCGTGGAAACCAGAGAGTATGAGATGCAAGTTTCAATTGGAGATGGATAAAGCAGGGCCGGCTCTAGCCCTTTTGGTGTCCTAGGTGAAATTAAGACCTGGGGGCCCCCCTCTCACTCTAAGGTTAGGGTTCAACCCCCCAAGAATCCTAGCCCCGTAAACTGCAACATACATCACAATGGTTTTAAGACAAAAATTAAGATGTTTACCTAAAAAGTGAAGTGTATTTCTTTATTTATTTGTTAATTTTTTTACCTCAATACAGAAAACAAGGAAGGGCGCCCACCGGCATTATTTTTTTTAATTTTATTTTTATAATATAAATGTTGCTATTTATCTCTGTTCACTGATCTTTTATACAAAAAAGAAAACTAACAAAAAAGAAAAACAAAACAAGGGGACAAAATATATATAATATTATATAATAAATAAATATTATGGCTGTCAGTCGATAGAAATATTGAATCGTGATTAATCGCACAATTTTTCTGTTCAAAATGTACATTAAAGGGAGATTTGTGAAGTGTTTAATACTCTTATCAACATGGGAGTGGGCAAATATGCTGCTTTATGCAAATGTATGTATATATTTATTATTGGAAATCAATTAACAACACAAAACAATAACAAATATTGTCCAGAAACCCTCACAGGTACTGCATTTAGTATAAAAAACATGCTCAAATCATAACATGGCAAACTCAATGTGTGTCAGTGTGCTGTCTTGACTATGACTTGCCCCAAACTACATGTAATTATCATAAAGTGGGCATGTCTATAAAGGGGAGACTCGTAGGTACCAATAGAACCCATTTTCATTCACATATCTTCAGGTCAGAGGTCAAGGGACCCCTTTGAAAATGGCCATGACAGTTTTTCCTCGCCAAAATTTAACGTAAATTCGTAGCGTTATTTAGCCTCCTTTCCGACAAGATAATATGACATGGTTGGTACCAATGGATTCATTAGGTTTTTTAATTTCGTATGATACCAGTATCTTCACTTTAGCTTTAACACTGAGCCCGCTACTATGTCTGAAAAAGCCATGAGGAGGTGCAGAAGTGTATTTATCTCTCAGAACACTTTAATTACAATATGCTGAAAGGTTATTATGGAATTTTTGACCAATGATGCCAAAAATATTCATCCTACTGCTGCTTTAATTTAAAAAAAAATACCAATCCTAACCGAGGAAAAGCAATAAGTGACGCATAATTAGACACAAGTTTCCTGGTTAAACCTTAAATGAAGGGAAAATAACGCTTGTCCGACGCAATTTCGCATCTAATGTGTCCGAGTTGTGGCTGCCGACGCTGTCTGGTTGCATTTGAGACGTCGCCGCATCCCCTCCTGTTCTGACACATGCTATAACGGCTAATTAAATGTGATGGCTGGTATTATTCAATTCAGAAACAGTCGTACCTCAAAGAGCAAAGAAAATTACAAAATTGATTTGATGACAGCTAAATTGCAAGAGAAGGCCTTGATTTAACCAGCCAATGTAAATGAGTCCAATTTAGAATTGTGTAATGCGGCCGGGAGAACGCGGCGGAAAATGATCAGGCCGGCCAGTCACAGATATTAAAATGAATTATATCTAATCGGAATTTTAGTCACGCTACATTAACTAATAGAAAGTTATTAACATTTCAAGAGCGCGGGGAAGGGGGGGAAAAAAAGCTTTTGCCTGCAAAATTAACAGTGGCTGGGTTGACCCGTGGGCCTGCGGATGTGAGCACTGTAATGACAGCATAATGGCATATTTACATTTAAAACCTCGCTGGCTAATATTCAGATTCAGAATGAGAGTCAAGGAATATTTGGTTTGCCCTGCTGGCCTCTCCGCAGAGGGTTTCTGTGATTTCAATAGTTCCGTCTAACTTTTAATTTCCTTCACTATTTCTACCTTTTTCCACTTGTCACCGCTGTCTTTCGCATCTTTCATCTAGCATGTTACAGTACAGTGCCAACTCCCTCCCTTGTTGCCATTCCCTTCTTTCATCTTTTCATTAGAGTATATCTATAGAAATATTGCGTCCCCTCCTGTGTTCGTCTCTGTCTCCCTCTCATGATGAGCCAAGGCTGTCATTAGGCTAGAAGGCCATCCCTGACAACAATTTTACCTCTGGCAACAGAGTTTTGTATTTTAAGTGTTTTATATTAATTTTCTTTGCTCACCAATATCACTTCAGTCTCTTAAGCGTCTTTAATCCTGTTTTTTAAGTTCAAGGGCTGCTGAGAACACAGAGGAGCGCTTAAAGACACAGCTTTTTTATTATATTCTGTACCAAAAGCAGTTCACTAAATACCATTAAATAGGCGTTATCAGTCGCTATAAGCACCATAATGTGGTTCATTAGGGGTCTACTGCGCCTATTATGTTGTAAAAGTGAAAGTGAAACTTAAAAGCAACACGTTCTAACATGCAAAACTGGATGAAACATTATATTTTATTTAACATTAACAAATATGCTTCATTGGGTCTAGGCAACAAGCTACCACTTCTTTAGGTTTAGGCAACAAAACTACCACATCTTTTGGTTTAGACAACAAAAACTACAACGGCTTCAGGTTTAGGCAACAAAACTACAACTTACATAGTTAGGTTAGGCAACAAAACTAAAGAAAATTAGGTTTAGGAAATGCAACTACAATTTCTTTAGGTTTAGGCAACAAAAACATAGTTAGGTTCAGGTAAAACTACAACTTCTTTAGGTTTAGGCAACAAAAAAAACATCTTTAGGTTCAGACAATACAACTACAACATCTTTAGGTTTAGGCAACAAAATCACAGGTTCAGGCAACGCAACTCCAACTTATTTAGGTTTAGGCAACAAAAACATTGCTAGATTCAGGCAACAACATTACAACTTCTTTAGATTTAGGCAACAAAACTCCAACTTCTTAGGTTTAGGCAACAAACTACAACTTCTTTATGTAACACTGTAATGACAGTTTAATGGTATATTTACATTTAAAACTTCGCTGGCTAATATTCAGATTCAGAATGAGACGCTAAGTCAAGGAATATTAGTTTGCCCTGCTGGCCTCTCCGCAGAGAGTTTCTGTGATTTCAATAGTTCAGTCTAACTTTTAATTTCCTTCACTATTTCTACCTTTTTCAACTTGTCACCACTGTCTTTTGCATCTTTCATCTAGCATGTTACAGTACAGTGCCAACTCCTTCCCTTGTTCCCATTCCCTTCTTTCATCTTTTCATTAGAGTATATCTATAGAAATATCGCGTCCCACCTGTGTTTGTCTTTGTCTCCCTCTCATGATGAGCCGAGGCTGTCATTAGGCTAGAAGGCCATCCCTGACAGCAATTTTACCTCTGGCAACAGAGTTTTGTATTTTAAGTGTTTTACTTTTATATTAATTTTCTTTGCTCACCAATATCACTTCAGTCTCTTATGCGTCTTCAATCCCGTTTTTTAAGTTCAAGGGCTGCTGAGAACACAGAGGAGCGCTTAAAGACACAGCTTTTTTTTCGACGCTGTTGATACCTGCCAGGTTTTGCTAATTTTCAAAGTACAGTGAATATCCATAATGAAACAGCAACCCACCAGTCAGCCAAGGACAGCGCAGCATTCAAAGACGTTTCATCACTTATCACACACTGCCCACTGAGCCATTAGTATTCACAACATATTAGAAGTTTCATGGACATCATAAGACGATTCAGATGAACTCAAAGCATAGTCAATCCTTAATAAAGGTATCAAAATCTTTCAGTATTCACAAGGTTTGTTTTCATGACCGGGGGTTATTCAAATTCCACTGTTTTTCAGTAAGTGAATAGAACAATTTACAAGCACACAATGTGTGTGTGTGTGCATCTTTGTGTGTTATTGTTTCTGGGTTTCGCCGGAGTTGGGTTGACCTCTGGCTCAACACGTTCAGCGCCAGACATCACCGCTCCTGCTCTCCTTATTTCCACTCCTCCGCTTGTCTGCAACTACTCTGTTCATCCGCAGCGAGCGATGAAATTTTTACATAGGACAGACTCTTTTTATAATTTAACACAGTATGGAGGAGAGCAGGAACCGACAGCTAGTAGCATTGTGTAGTGATGTATTTAATGTTTGATAAAAAGAAGCTTTCCGCCGGGTTGTCGTGGTGGTTTTAAAAGGTTTTGGGAGGGGGGACAATATCTGGGTTCATGTGTCAGGGTCGAATCATAAAATGTTCCCTTTGCAAGATGGTATTTGAGGAAGACGTGCCTCTCTATGTCCTTTGAGGTTGACACGTTTAGCTTTTGACATTCATATGGTCTATGTGTGTGTGTGTGTGGCACTGTACAGTATCTGTGTACACTTTCCCTGTGCCAGCGGTGGTCTGTTTAAAAAAGCAAAAAAAAAAAGCAACAAAGAACGTCTCAGGCTCTGACGTCCAGCCAGCAGACCTTCCTCTCAGCCCACCATCTGCTCCCCAGGTCACCAGACCCCCCCACCACCACCCCCCTGCTGCCTGCGAGCTTCGTAACTGGTTTCAATATGCACTGATGTGTGAAGCGCTAAGAGACTGAGCTCTGATTTTCTGTCTGCTGCAACTTCCCCCCCAACAGCCATTTTTAAACACATCTCTTAGTGCAGGAAATTCTACCGTCCGGCTATGTGTAGAAACGCCTCGCACTAACCTTGGAAGCGGGCATTTGACATTTCCTATTCTGTATCAAAAGCAGTTCACTAAACACGATTCAACTGTTATCGGGCCATTAAATAAGCGTTATCTGTTGCTATAAGCACCATAATGTGGGTCATTAGAGGCCTAGTATGCCTACTACGTTGTAAAAGTGAAAGCAAAACTTAATAGCAGCACGTTCTAACACGTAAAACTGTATGAAACGTTATGTTTTGACACTGACTAAAAGGCTTCTTTAGGTTCAGGCAACAAAACTACAACTTCTTTAAGTTTAGGCAACAAAAACACTTCTTTAGGCTTTGGCAACAAAAAAACTTCTTTCGGCTTAGGCAACAAAACTACAACTTCTTTAAGTTTAGGCAACAAAAAAACTTCTTTAGGCTTAGGCAACAAAACTACAACTTCTTTAGGCTTAGCTGACAAAACCACTTCGGTTTAGGCAACATAACTACAACTTCTTTAGATTTAGGAAATAAAACTGCAACTTCTTTGGATTCAGGCAACAACCCTACAACTTTTTAGGTTTAAGCAACAATACTACAACTTCTTAAGGTTAAAGCAATAAAACCACTTGGTTAAGTTTCGGGGAAAACACTGTGTTTTAATTGAAAGAGAAACTGAAGGCTTGTGAACACTACACATTGTTGGTTTTACACCGGATGCGAATCCCGGTCTCCAGGGTGAAAATCCTGGACCTTATACTACATCGCTAAAGGTCAGTGTCATGTTCTTTACCTTCTATCGCTGATCTACCATGTGAATAGATGATATAATAGATAAAACCTACTAGTAGGTGTAAATAAGCCCAAATTAAACCACATCTATGGGGCTTATAGCGACTGTTAACGCCTATTTAATAGCCTGACAACAGCCTAATCGACTGTAACAGCAGATTTGTCGCAGATTTACTATATAAATTCATTATAATTCTTTAATGAAAGACAGCTGACAAGTGAGTAAAAAACAGGACTTGGTCATCAAAGGACTCGCTGGATAAGAGATAAGAACTTCTTGCTGCTGGGTCTCAGAATGCGTCAGCTCCTCTGTTGCTCAGGTGATAAATGTGCAGACAGCGTGTGTCAAATGCTCTTATATTTTTGCTGCAGCGGTCTACCCTGCAGACGCACAAGAAGCAGCCGAAATGTAAAGTGTTAAGTGCAGGTTACAGTTTTCCTCCAAGCAACCGCCTGCACGAGTCGACCAGCAAACATCTCTAAGATGTTCAAAGCAAAAATTGTGTTTGAGGATTGATGCAGTCTCTAAGGTACGCCGAGCAATTTAATTGTTGTTTTCTTGATACTTTCAGCCTGCAAAGAAAACTCACATATACCAGTAATTTTCTTTTGCTACCTCGCTGAGATAGTTTGAGATGTATGCAGCATGGTGTACTTTATATAATTAGACTCGCTGTAATGGCAGGTTGAGGGGGGCTGCAGGAAAAACGACTGTGGACAAAGTCAGTGTGTGTGCAATCTGCTGATCTATTTTTTATGTTTAGTATGTATGTGTGTACCTACCTGTGCATGCTGGAGACCAAGGTGAGCGCCGGGGCACGTATATACGGCATGTGTGCGAGTTTGCATGTTTGTGTTTTTGTGCACGGCGCACAGCGACCACGTCCGTTAGCACCCTGTAGGAAAAAAAACAACTCCCCCCACCACTTTACAAATGAAATCAGTGCTGTGAGGCGGTGGATTAATATCATAAGGAAGGCCAGAGTGGGCCATTAGAGTGGTGTAATGTTGCTCCGGGGCCTTGTGATGGATGGCCATCGGCGCTACGGCCCTATTTGCACACAGTCACCTCTGTGGTGGCCACCATTAGCAGGACATGGGAGGTAAGGGCTAAGGGATGGTGGTGAGGTGGCTGGACCAAGGTTTTATTAGAGAGGTGTGTGTTTGTATTTCACTGAGTGTGTTCATATTTTAGTGTATGCGAGCACGTTGTGTTTGCAATGCGTGTGTGCGCTCCGACTCTTCGGCAGACAGATGTTGCGCTCCCCGCCCTCCACTCTATCTAACGTGTCTGTCTCTCTCAGTGGACGGCGGTGGTAGGCAGCGAACACACTCAGTGTAATTAAGACAAATTAGCCCGGATGGCAGCTTGCAATAACAACAACATATGTTGGGAGGTTTGTGTACAGAAGAATACAATCAAAATCATCATTAGCAAATCACTTATCGTAAACAGAATCACATTTTCCACCTTGGAGCTCTTGTAGATTAATAAGATGCCTTGATTTCTTTTAATTTATTTATCTAATTTCTTCTTCGTTTCATGTTTTTTTTTTTTTTTTTGCTGTTGCCACTTTCTTTAGCGCCTGCTCTCTTTGTTTCTCTCGTCTTCTTTCCGTTGCTTTCCATGATCACTTTCAATGTCGAGCTTTCCGTTCTCACACAGCACAGATGCAGTTTACAATGATAGCGGATGCAAATTAACCGTCAAATAAAAATATTTGTTTGAACAATAGGTCCTTGATTTAATACACAAGTATGGCAGCATCTGATTTTTCGTTGACAGCGGTGGATTTTGCAACCCTGTCTCCCACAAAATTACGTTACGTTACTTTTCGAGGAACATTTTTTTCTCCCGGACAGTTTTAAACATAAGGTTAACGTGGGAAATTGAAACTAAACAAAAGAAAAAAAAAGAAAAACAAAACTACTTGGTTAGGATTATAAAAAAAATTGCACACATGACACAAACAGTGGTCTCCTGGGGGAAAGTCCTGTGTTTGTTGGACCCATCCACCTCCCCATCATTGTGGAGTTTCTCGCTTGTTATACTCGTTAGAATACCATGTAACTTTCAATAACGTCATCATTCCAACTTTCATTAACAGTCGCTCAATAGGCTATAATACGCCACCTTGTACTACGTCATGCCGCAATTAGATTCTTTAACCTGTAGCTAGCATGTGTAAGCTCTGCCTGTTCACATGAAAAGGCGCATAAATGCCACGATAATGCGCAAGTTGTTGAAATCTCAGTCTTCAGCTGACTATTCAATGTTTCCAGCAAACATGTTTTATGTCACGACCTCGTAAAAGGTTGTTAAATATGCACATGCTATTTTCCACCTTGGTATTAAATAAATAATATACCTTGATTTCTTTTAATTTAGTATCTTATTCCTTCCTCCTTTTATCACTTTATTCAATGCCAAGCTTTCCGTCTTTGCACAGCACACACCGTATGCAGTTTGCAAGGATAGCAGTGGCAGATTAACCATCAAAATTCTCCGACACTTGTGGATTTAGTCAGATGAAATGACAAATTAGCCACAGTTAGAATCCATCAGCTGTAGCTCGCAAGCGTAAGCCAATACTAACGGCGAAACTTGATTGCTTTTACTTTCTCGTTCACCCCTCCTATCATGTTTATTGCCACTTTCTTTAATTCTCTTCCTCTCTTTGTTTCTATCATCTCCTTTCTTTCCCTTCTTCTCCGTCTCCGCTCTGACGCTCTCCATGTCACTGCCCTTCTCCTCACTCCTCTCTCCATCTCCCTAAACATTTCAAAAGAATGAATTACTTTAGGCTGTCACTTGGCCCTGGCCAAGAATTCATTTTTGTGGGTCAAGTGTTTCAAACTGTCATCTTTGACAGGAACCATCTCATACAATAACTACATGGATGGACCTTGACTTGAAGTGCTTTTTTTCCCCTCCCTCCTCCTCTGTTCATATGCATGCTAAAAAGATCTCGGCCATTGTTGGTACAGAAAGAGGGAGGGAGGGATTGAGAGATGGGAGAGATAGGGAAAGTGGAGAGCCGTGAAAAGGGCGGCAAAGCAGAGATCAATACTGGATTAATAGATTCAACTCGACCACATGCAAAGTTATATGAGGAGGGAAAATATCAAGGGCTTCGAGCCGAGTGGGCTACTGAAACGTTCCAATGGGAGGATGAATAAAGTCACTCGGCGACAGGAGTGCTGCAACATTTAGCTATGCCAAGGACTTTAACACAACTAACTCATTAAATAAAGGGATAAAACGCATAAAAAGATTCCGTGTTGAGGTAAAGATGGCATTGAAGTGAACATAAAGCCTTATGTGTGTGTGTGTGTGTGTATTTGCTGGGGACAGCAGGGCTTCAATGGCATTGGACTTGAGCAGACAATCTATTTACAGTGTGCTCAGGGGAGCTTATAAACAAATGTTGAGTAATTTCAGCCAGGAGTAATTACCCTTGCCGCTGACAAGGAGAGTGTGTTAGCACTCCCCTTCACCCTCGGCCCTGTCCAGAAGGCTTCGAGCTTGTGCGCAAACACACACACACACGGACATGCACAGATGCACATGCACAATAGAGAAGTTCCTCGCAAAAGTGTGGCGTTTGTCCAGCAGTCGATACCACAAACACCACCCCGGCCTCTCGGTTTTCACCCCCATATTTGAGAACGAGCTGATGAAATATCCCCTGCCTCGAAAAAAAAAAGGAGCCTCGAATGTTACAGTCAAGTTAATTATTGAGATTATGTTAATAAGCTACAGCAAAGTTTGTTGTTTTTAGCCGGTTGATGCCTGGAAAATCTGAGAGCCCTGCTATAGCTGAGAGTTGTAATAGAGGTTTGTGAAACCCTAACCCTAACCCTAACCCAACCATGACGTTTTCCCTTACCCTAACTAAGTGTTTTTCTTGCCTAAACCTAACTGCGGACGTTTTCGTGGCATACAAATGACACGCGAAAACGCTCAAATGCATACTCATGAGACGCAGAATGTCCGTGTATTGTTGTGATATATATACGCCTTCCCCTTAGACCGGGTTGAGTTACCCTTGGCATCACTTTAGGATTAGGCAACAAAACCACTATAGTTAGGTTTAGGAAAGAACAACATGGTGGGGCTTAAAACTACATTTGTACAGTGAAAATAACACTAAACATTGTGAATACAGGACACAAATGAACAACTGATTGTAACATGGAAGTGAAACGCACAGTATACGATCCCAGCTGACATTGGGCGAAGGCGGAGTACACCCTGGACAGGTCGCCAGACTATCACAGGCCTGACACATAGAGACAGACAACCATTTATGCTCACATTCACACCTAAGGGCAATTCAGAGTCAACAATTAACCTAAACTGCATGTCTTTAGACTGTGGGGGAAACCGGAGCACCCGGAGAAAACCCACACTAACACGGGGAGAACATGCAAACTCCACACAGAAGGGCCTCAAGCTGGGTTTGAACCTGCGACCCTCTTGCTATGACGCGATAGTGCTGCAGCCCATAAAATGCATCTCCTGTATCCAAAATGTCTCTTTCAGAAATAACATTTTTTGTAAAATTTGGAGTTTTGTTACAAAACATAGTAAACAACATTAAAAATATATATATATATATCTTTTTGCAGGATGTGTTTCTCTAAGCCAGCAGCTCACTCACCTTCATTAGGATTCTGTAAGCTCGGTCATCGGGGCAACAGATCATGTTATCGAATAAAACAAACAAGCAATCAAAGTCACATTCATTGCTCCATTGTTTTACATTTTAATCATTTGCAAGACTTAATCACAGGATTGAAATGTAACTAACGAACAAGCAAATTAATTTTCACCTTAACCTCTGAAAGGCAAGCGGGCCAGATACAGGCTTTATCCCATCTGATCGATTATGATCTCTCGACTCAGACGGAATGGATTCCCATGCAAATTCAGCCGGATCAATCCGCATTCCTGCTGAATCAATGAAACAGCTTTTCCACGCCTTCCAGAGACAATTGTATGATTAGGAGATGAGATGTAAACGACTGGAGAAATAACAGAGGATCTGAACAGGTTATAAATGTTAGAAATACAGAAACTGCAGCGTGTCAAGGCAGAGGCAAGAGTGTGAAAGAAAACCAAGAGAAAAACTCGTATTCAGCTCTTTAAATTCCAAATAGTGGAGCTTTAGAAGCCACAGCGGAGGCCCTTTCCTCCCTCATCCCCGTCTCTGTTCTCCCTGCCTTTGATTCCTACTGTGCAGGGTAAAGATGTGAGAGAGGTGGCTGCTTAGGCTGGGTCTCTTGACAACTGGGCGTCACATGTATTCGAGTGTTGAAACTATTAAACAGCAAGGGAGGTGTTGTGTGTGACACTCAAACTGAGCAAAAGCCCTGGGATGCAACGAGTGAACAGGTTTGAGTTTCACAAACATACACCGACAAAAACAAGGCTTTTTATCCGTTTTGTGTCGTGTGCGTTTAGTGTCACTTTCACTTTACAATCAGCTGTTTGTTCGTGTCCCGTGTTCACAACGTTAAGTTTCAATTGAATTGGGATGAAAACGTGTTGGATAGGCTGGGATTTATTTTATACTTAGGTAAAGAAAGAGTTAGGCTAGCTGTTTCCAGTCTTTATGCTAAGTTAACCCAATCACCTGCTGGCTCTAGCTTCGCCATGTTTCTACTGTAGCCCAGAACGGACACACCAAACACTGGCTCTAGTGAGGGCCTTTCGTCTTTTTACGTTACCTAAAGGCCAAAGTAGTCCTCTTATGAGGCTGCGGTAACGTAAACTGTCGAGTAGACGTTTGTTTCTTGTGTTTTTTGGGGATAAAGACAGAAAAATAAAGCGTTTTTTGAACATTAAAGCATGTAAATATGTTCTAGTCGAAACCCAAAATACAAGTATGAACCTGAAAATAAACAAAATAGGTCCTCTTTAAAAACCCAAATACTGAGCACATGTCCTTAACGATAGCTACTGTACAGTCCCAATTTAAACATGTGTTAACCACAGTAGTTGGTTTTAACATGTTGGGTTCAGGGCAACTCAAACATATGTTTAGAAAGCCTTTGCTCGTGGTAGAAAACTTGCATCGGTTGTATCAGCTGGGACTGAAACTGAGGTCATTGGAGGGAAAGTCACATTTTCACATTCCACTGAACCATTTCAATGTCAAACTTCTCTGCTGTGTCCTCCACATCATACGTGGAGGTGAAATATACTGTATATCTCCCACTTATAGAGTATATCATTTGCATTTAACACATTATGCTTCATATATTCAACATCAGTGTATATATACGCGTGTATATACTGTACCTGTATGTCTCTGTAGAATGTAATGCATACTTCTTTGTCCTCTCTTTGAACAACTTTTTCCCCAGCTGATATAATATGCTGGGAGGGTGGTGGGCTACGTTAAACGCCATTGTGTTGCCTTGGCCGAGGACTGCAGGAAGTTGTGCTTGGCACGCGGCCCAGAAGCAAGGTGAGGACAAACACTCCCAACAAACACTCACTGACATCCACAAATCTGCAGAAGCGTACCTGCTATATTACACATCAGTAGTGCGTGTGTGGGTGGGTAGCGTGGATAGGTGTTGTGGATGCACGTGTTTGAGTGTGAGTGCACATGTATGAGTCGGTCCACCTTTCATCTGGGCTGAGATTCGGAGAGGCTTCACTCTGCACGGGCTCCTTAATTCTCCCTTAATTCATTTGTGCTCCAGATTCACTTGGCTGCTGGGATAACCTGGGAATGATAATGAAGTGGAGAGGGAAAGAAAGAGATAGGAGCCGGCAGAGAGAGAGAGGGAGGGACATGAAAACATCACAGCACATGGCTCCTTCTCCCATCTCCCCTTTGAATGTGTTCGGAATGGATTTAGGGCTTTTCACTGAGTCTTTTAAGAGAAGATGGATCTTATTAGTGCTGATTGCTAGTCAGAGGACGTTTTCTGCCTCGGGAACCCACCTTACTTAACCCTTTCACAGATGCACGGGAACTGTAGCATTACTAGAGTTGGGGTCTGATAAGCATTTTATCAAATATGAATCCCGTATTGACTCCACTTATCAAATTACAGTCTACTGAATTTAGGCTCAACCCTGTTTTCAGAGAAGAACGTCAATATTGGAAGAGTCTGAAAAACCCTAGGTTATTTTGTTATTTCAAGTTCCAATGACTTTGCAATTCCCGCTTCCTACAATACAAGCTTAGTGCCCATCCGGAACAGGCCAATTGCTTGGCCCCCAGAATTGCTGTTTGCACCGTTGTTGAGAACCGCAGTATGACTGCTTGGACCCGCCAAGAGTGAAGTTGATTGTACCTCCAGATATGTAAAAGACAGTAGTATACTTCCTCCTATAGTTAGATGATAATGCTACAGTGCTACCTATTGGCCAAATGGCACCAAATGTGTTATGGTCACTCAGACATCATATCTACACATATCAACCAAATGTGGTCGCAATAGCACGAAGTGTTCAGGAGATCCAACAATCGACAATCTAAAACTTTTTCGGGTTTGATTCAGAGATGTTATGTACCAAATTTGGTGACGATTGCTTAAAATTTGTAGGAGGAGTAGCAAAAAATCTGATTTGGAAAAAACGTATCCGCTGAGTTACAGACGTCTCTTTCCCAATGTAAGTCTATGGGGAAAAATCTTTTTGGGCCCAATGGCAACATGTGACGAACATGGAAGTTGTAGTATTGCCATTTGGTCACTAAGAAAATGATCACAGATGGGCGTGGCTTATATGGATAGATTTGTCATTTTGTTTCTGAGGCTTATAATTCAAAAGTTACAGGCCAAAATGTAAAGTTCAAAGTTATAGTGCCACCATCTGGCCAAATTGCACCATATTCAACACTGCACTCCCTTGGGTCCTGAGCAATACACCCGCCAAGTGTGAAGTAGATTGGATGAACGGTTCTCGAGATATGCGAAGGACACACAGAGGGAGGGACAGACAGACATAGATTCTTCACTTTATAGTTAATGGATCAAGCTGACAGATCCATTTATTTAACTTGTGATCTTTCAATAGCAGGAGGATCCAGTGTATTTCAGCGTTGTCAGTCTCTTAATCTAACTGACTTGGCTTTAAAAGCACAATTAGCTAATTTTACCAAATCAATGATTTAGTCGCTTCTTGGAATGAATGTTCTGTGTACCAGCAAAGCTTTACTTAATTGAGCTGTATGCATGTCTTGGTTAAATAAGTATTCAGAATGGCTTCAATTACTTCTCTGTAACTAATTGATCTTGCCTGAAACAATGGCACCAATAGAGTAGTCCCAGCAGGACACAGGCCTCCCCTCCAGGAAGGCGAACGCAAATGCTGCCACTAATTGAAATTATTTCGATTAATATGGAGCCTAATCGAGGCTAAGTATGCGGCGTCACAGTGGGTCATGCAGTCGGGAGCGTATTCCCGTTCTCTCCGTCTCCTTTTTTGTTTTGACACGGCACCTCCGTGTTTTGACAATCTCGCCCTCCTCAATATACAAAGCAACAATTCATCCTGCGGAGAAGAGCGAGCAGACGTGGAAGAAAAAAAAGAAAAAAAAAGCGGAGCTCGCAGCGGGGCCGATCGATAGACAGAGTCGGAGCTGTGATTTATTTACCGCTGTGTGTTATGTAGAGGCGAGAGGAGGGAGAAGAAAAGCCTTCTGATATGGCCACGGGCAGCCGACATAATGGGGCCCTCTCAATCTTCAGTGAGTGGCTTGTTGGATTGTCAGGCAGGTTTCCGCCGGTGTTCAAAAGCGCTATCCGATCAAACCCCCGAGACGCGAGCGACCAGACAGATGATTACTCACTGTAAACGATCCAGGAGGGGAAAAAAGAGAAATAACTACAGCGGATATTGATGACTCAATAGACTCAGTGACAGACGATTCCATTTGTGTCTAGATTAAGTGTTGACTGTCTTGGATCAATCATAATATAGGCCTCTTATTGAGCATAAAAACCATGTTTAATGTCATTAAATCCAGATCTGACTTCTCCCCCTTCTATTCTTCCTAGAAGCTTACACATATCTGGCAGCCTGCCTTCTACAGTACAAGCATGTAAGGCAGTGGGGGATGGGGATATGAGTTGTGTTGTTGTTGGTGGTGGTGGTGGTGAGGAGGGGAGGTGGAGGAAAGGCATGGGTGAACAAGGGGAGATGGGAGAAGAAAAAAGAAACCTCGGAGGCAATCATTTCTGGCAGAGCGGTGGCAGTCAGTTTGGGTGTGTGTGTTTTCTCTCCTTTTTTTGTAATTTCAGACAGTTTGGACGTCGCTCAGCGAGGCCCAATAACAGTTTACAGACTGCTGATGTCATCACATTTTGACAAACTTCTCAATCTGGAGTGACCTTCGCGGCGCTCAGACACACTCACCTCTCTCTCTCTCTGCATCTACTCGACTCCCCCTCATCTCTGAGCAGAAGTCGCCAGTAGCAGGGGGTGTTTGGTTTATTACAGGGATTTGACTACGACAAATACACAATTTACATAATAGCCTGCCTTTATACAGTAATGAGGAATATAGGATGTTAGATAGCCTCGGAAATACAAACAAACCTAGGAAAGAAGGGTTTCTGGAAAATACACATGAACGTTATGAACATATCTGCACTATTTGTAATTTTAAATTAATACATAAATAAGCATGAATGCAGCTTGTTTTCCCACAACTTCACGCTGAGTGGGCCGTATTTATGAAATATCAAAACACAAAAAAGTATTACACTTGCATGTAGTGTTTTAATTAAAGAGCCAAATTAGGAATAAAAAAAAGCTTTCTAAAAATGAAGAATATAGCACATTAATCAAGTGTGAGGGTTCAACTTATCCTCATAGAACAGTTTGTATGATATCCTGCAAAAAGATATTTTTTGTTTTTTGTAATTTCTCCGACAAATGTCCAGTAACACGAGCAATTAATGCGCCTGTGCAAGCCCCTGCAACAAAACTACTTGGTTAGGTTTAGGAAAAGAAAACATGGTTTGGGTTCAAATAAGTAGGTTTGTTACATAAAATAAGTGTTTGTTACGTAAAACAAGTACGTCTATACCTTAAAATAAATAAGTTTGTTACATAAAATAAGTATGTTTGTTACGTAAAATAAGTATGTTACGTAAAATAAATGTTTGTTACGTAAAACAAGTACGTCTGTTACTTAAAATAGGTATGTTTGTTATGTAAAATAAGTAAATTTGTTACATAAAATAAGTGTTTGTTACGTAAAATAAGTATGTTACGTAAAATAAATGTTTGTTACGCAAAACAAGTACGTTTGTTATGTAAAATAAGTAAGTTTCTTACATAAAAAAAGTAAGTTTATTACGCTAAATAACTAAGTTTGTTACTTAAAATAAGTACGTTTGTTGCGTAAAATAAGTATGTGTCGCTAGTTAAGTATTACAGTTGCGTAAAAAAAGTGAGGTAAAAGAAGTCAGCATTGAATCGGTTTCACATGGGACACAAAGCTTACGATAATGTGGGTAATATACAAATTACAGTGCACCAACAGTGAATGAGAACGGCCTGAAGGGTTATAAGGGTTTGCTCTTAAATTTAGGAGCATTTTTAAACCAAAATAAACATGATAAATCAATAATATTCTTAATTATATGCATAGGAGTAAAAGTACTTGTATCTTTCAGTAAGCGGCTTGATAAGTATGGGCCGAGACCATATTTTTGTAAACAGTTCTGATTTCTGAAGATGCAAATCACCAACCTGTGTGAACCAGGAGATGATGTGATAGACCTGTGGAGGAACCACGGGGTTGACACTCACCCCGTCAGTCAGGCCCTGTCCTCGCCAACCCCATCCCCCATCTGACTCCCCTCTCCAACCCCCTCCCCACCGCCGGAGGCCTTCGCCCTGGGGCCCACCTGACTGACAGCTGTTGATTTGGATCTCTCCATCACACGCCAGATAAAAGAGGGATTCAGGACTCATTCCTGTTTCTCCCTCCGCTCCATCCCTCCCTCCAATCCCCGGCGCAAACGCAATTCCCAGGCACCGGACTTCTACAGGGCCTCCTAATGAAGTCATTCCCGGCACACATGATTGGGTGAGATTGCCACCGCACCACCACCGCCGCCGCCACGATCCCCGCTCTCCCCTCACATCTCAGGTCTCCCCATCCCCCATCTCCACTGAGTGTACTCATGTGGAAACAGCAAGTGGTTGTGTGCATTTTCCGTGTGCATCCATCCCTCGCCTGCGTGTGTGTGTTTGTACGTCTGCGACACGTGTGATGTGTGTGTGTGTGTGTGTAGGTGTGTGTTCTTAACTAAGCTAACACAGCCTGACTGGCTACTAATTGGATGTCTCCATCGGCGGTTGTACACGATGTGGCATTATAGCCGAGAGAAAAAATCACGTAGGAAAACTACACGATATGCTGTGGTGAAAATAGAAGGAGTGGAGCAGTGAGGGATTTTCCTCGCTGTAAAGGGAAAAATGATGATCAGATGATGGTGTTGGTACAGTATGTGCTGTTATAAAATCAATCAGAGAGGCAGGAATCGAGTTATTTCAACCCGTCCATCACTGTCTAGAGAGGCTTTAATGAGTAATGATCTGAAAAAAAGGTAGACAGCTATTGATCTCTCATAATAATAATAAAAAAAAACACCCACTCTATAAAAAACTTGTCTTTGTAGAGGTCTCCTGCACAGCCTAATGCACATCACAGTCCCTGATAGTTCACTCAGCGACACCTCCTCAGCAGGAATCCTCCAGAGACAACCTCGCCGGCTGTCAGTCGGTCGGTCTGCCACTCACTGCTAACACGACAGCCCATCCCAGAGTGCCTGTGAACACTCCGCAAGCACCGCCGATCTGACAACACACACACACACACAAAAAAGCACGAGTGTTTGTGAAGGTACCCTCCTGTGACGCCGGAAAAAAAGGCTCGTTTTAAGTTTTTCCGCGGAGGGAGGCGGGCATGGGAGTGAGGATGACTCACGTCTGACTCGCCGTTAGCGAGGGGGCTGCGCGATCAAATGGATCTGATTTTTTTGGCGCCTTTTGAGTGGATTGATAACAGCCAGCTGTTAAACCTAAAGAACATCTCAGATCTGGAATAGTGAGTGACACCTTTTAGATAAGAATGAACAATTAATTAATTATTATTTTCAAATCATTCCTGTTGCGATTTAGAACCTCCGATAAGTGTCAATTAATGAGCCCCTAACATATCATTTGCATGATAATAAATGCAATGCATTATCAATATGCCAACATCATGCATTATTAAAGATGACCACCATTAACATAATAATACATTAGCATAATCAAGACCACCATTTGCATGGGAGATGTTCTCTTAAAACCACACAGGATCTCCATGCATCAGCAGAAGGTGAAGCCAGCTTCTATGACATCTTCAGCCAGTTTCAGTCACATTGCCGGCGTTCATTGACTCTCGCTCAATGGATCCAGCGCTGAATGTAGTGGTGGCATATACATTTACTCAAGTACATAGAGACAGACAACCATTCATGCTCACATTCACACCTACGGGACATTTAGAGTCAACAAATAACCTAACCTGCATGTCTTTGGACTGTGGGAGAAACCGGAGCACCCGGAGTAAACCTACGCTAACACGGGGAGAACATGCAAACTCCTCACAGAAGGACCCCAGGCCGGATTCAAACCCGCGACCTTCTTTCTGTGAGGCGACAATCCTCATGTTATTTATTGTTAATAAAAAAAAAAAAATGATTATTGCAGCTTTCAGTACATTTTGCACTTATTTACTATCACTTAAATAACAGTTAAGTGCAGTTGAATGCGGAACTTCTCCTTGTAATAGAGTATTAGGGTTGCAGTTTAGGAGTTATGAATATCGGTAATGAATTGTACTGCACTGCATTTCCCATACTATTGTCCTGCATGGTCAGATGTCAACAGCATGTGATAGAAAATAGACAATGTGATTAATTTCAATTGTATGTTAGAATACACAATGGGATTTTTTTATCATTAAATCAGAAAGGTATGGGTTTTCAAGTTATATTCAAAGTGAAGCAATGTGCCCCTGATAAAACAAAGCAAAGGCACTTAGCATGTGTTCTCCTAGTTAAGATTCCCTCTCAGCAGTAATACAATGTTTCTGAGTGTCTGCTGGAAAACAAGTGGAAGGTCAAGAACACGAACAATAGATGTTGATTCCAATTATGTGTAAAGCATTGAACAAGATGCGCTAATGATGGCGTTGTCGGGAGAAAAAAGGTGTTTATGTGCTACTCTCCCAAAGCCTGTGGAACAGTTTATTAGGCAAAGGCTTTATTTCCATAAAGGCTGATAAGACTTCAAATGATTCACTGAAAAACAGTCCTGGCATCAGCGCAGCAAAGCGGCGCGTGTATTTATCTCTCCCGACGCTGCGAGACAATCAAGACAGAGATGATAGCACATTTTGAAATGCAGCACAGAGGCATAATGAGATTGCAGCTACTTCAGGAACAAAACCAGACAAAATGCTTTTTTTTCATAAATGGCTCCTTGTTTTATTCACTCACACCCCCTCAAAAAAAAAAAAAAAAAGGCCATCGTTTTCAATTAATGAAGCAGGGAATTGAGTCCGAGGTCCTGCGGGATATGGATTAACCATGATGGCTTGAGGGTCCAATCTCACACTGAGTCTGCGCTGCGGTCTGCACGGAGGAATTTCTCATTCCAGGCCTCCACAATCGCCCCCCCCCCCCCCCCCCCACCGCCTCCTACCCCCAACTCATCCATCCATTCCTCTTCCTAAGGTGAGTTGCTTCAGCGCGGACCGCTATTAGTGGTGGGGGGAGATAAAACTGTAAGTGTTGCTCCCAATTAGTGCATCAGTGACCGCTCTGTGCCTCCTCCACGGCGAGGCCTGCGAGGAGGAAGGAAGGGAGGGAGGGAGGGAGGTGGGCGGCGCGGAGTGAAAGATTGGAGGAAGGATGACAGGAAAGGAGAGAATGGCTTTGGAAAGGAATAAAAGAAAGGGAGTAGCTAGATAAAGAGAGGATGAAAGGGGGGAGAGAGTGACTAAAAAATGGCTTAAGCATTCATTTTGAGTGGCGAGACAGGTCCTATTAACATTTAACAGCGTTTGCGCAACTTGGTGTGGAGGTTAGGATGCAAATGAGGAGGAATTAAAACTGGCCAGAGGTTTGTCATTGATGGATTGCAGTCTGGCGGCGCTCACCACTTCCTAGTGTCCATCACAGGCGATTACTGTATAATTAAACCTTATTTCTGGACTCTCCGACGCATAATTACTTGTGTGGGAATGTAACCATCATCTAAAAGCTCCGGCAAAATGCTTTAGCATTTAGTCTGCAGTCATTTCGCAGACCAGTGACAGATAGAGCCATCTGATGATCGGCAAAAGAACAGTCACTTTTAATAAGAGGTGGGGGGGGGAAATATCAGGCGACAGTGTGCTGATTATAGGAAAATTAGGCTTTTAAGTGGTAAAGTCCTTTGTGTTATTTGCATAATTTATTCCAGCTTTACCCCCCTGTTCAACCACCTTTTTTTTTTTGCGAGCTGTGGGCAATTTCCTCTCATATTTGAATGGATTGCACATTTAAGACTACTTAAGGAAAATGATCACTTAGCATATTTTAATTGTCGCGCAAAAGAGTGAGCAGAGGTGTGAGGCAAAAGCTTACAGAGTGAGGACCCTTTAGAGTGAAGAGGACACAGCGGCGTTACGGTAGATAACCTCGGGGGTGCACACCATACTTGCTCCCGATTTTTTGCGGGAGAGTCCCGTTTGTCATTGCCCTCTCTGGGTTTTGTCCGGGGGTCACAATTGTCCCGCGTTTCACTCAAGTTATGGCACACTTTTTTTGTCCCCTTTTCGTTAACTCAACATGTTTCCGGCGCTGTACAAAGTGTATAAGCCATACATCAGACCGGCAATACGTCATCCAGTGTAGGCTTGCATGACGACGCCCCCTTTTGGGAGTTTCCAAATTTCTACAGTAATAGTAATAATGCTATGCTGAAGAGTTGCTGTGTAGTGGCTTGCACGATCTTGCAAGATACAATAGAGGGGCTTTATGGCTCCAAGCTATAGACCAGACCAGCATGGCGTCATTGCCGAGGCTGCGCTCCCTTTTGGGGGAAAGAAGTGCTAAAA
This sequence comes from Sebastes fasciatus, assembly GCF_043250625.1. Classification (NCBI taxonomy): domain Eukaryota; kingdom Metazoa; phylum Chordata; class Actinopteri; order Perciformes; family Sebastidae; genus Sebastes; species Sebastes fasciatus. Next base: position 9,460,940 of record NC_133818.1, on the reverse strand, counting down.
TGTATGCACTAAATGGTTAAATGATGCTGGTGACAGTGACTAGTATGGCTTGCTTACGTTAGCTTGAGTGGGAGGCTGCTGCAGTAATACAGTCATACATTAACGTTATAGCAGCATCAGACTGTCCTCTCCAACTAAATCTCAGCCTATAGATCAAACAGTAGGTTATTAACACGTTGGTTATTTACAGACAACACTAATGGGATTCAATCAAATATGTAGAGATGTCTGGATAAGCAATATCCGTCCACTGTGATGGACGGGGGCGGCGATCAACCTTCATTCATTAAGGTATCGCGAACGCTCAGGTTCAGGCCGGATCGCAAAATAATTATTAGACATGTGTATAAAACAAATGTTTGTATATCAAGAGATGAATACATACGAACTTGAATATTAGCCTAGTTCATACCGGAGAGTCACACAAGTTTACGCCAGAGGGGCCAATTATTACGTTTTCTTCCCTGAGAATTAAAAGTTAAATTAAAAATAGGCCTGTTTAACAAAAAATGCTGTTAAAATGTGTACTTATTTTGTTATTTTCATTCTTTAAAAGTCACCAGAATGCAGGAAACAAAGTCTCTGAAACTCTGAACTTTTTGTCCCCCAGACTTTGGACTGTGGGAGGAAACCTGAGTTCCAGGAGAAAACCCACGCTAACACGGGGAGAACATGCAAACTCCACGCAGAACGCCCCCAAGCCGGGTTTGAACCTGCAGTGGAAAAAAAACCCTGATTTGGATAAAACTGGCCTCTGATGATATTTCCTGTACCACTCCCCCTGCTGAGTCGAGACGAGGCCGACTGCAGCTTAGTGAATACAGGTTATTTACAGAGCAGCTTGCTGCTACACTATTTATGAAGCTTAGAGCAAAAAAAAAGGTGAGCAAGATGATCAAATCTCTTCTTGTCTCTGTAAGAAAAACAGCTTTAAATGTGACAGACATAAAAAAAAAACCTTGTGTCATAGATAATTTCTGATCATGGCTATAGCTTGTTTCAAAGTGGAAAAATAAAGAGCCCTCGATGAACTGTAACCTCTTTCGAAGCGTTTTGAGTTTTCGCAGATAATTATAGAGGCTATACAGCAGCTTCCCACACCTCACCGCCAGCTATATAATGATACCTTGGAAATGTAGTGGGCTAATGCACATCATTTTCATTAAGAGCGCTCACATAATCCAAATTCTTTGTGATGGAGAAAGATAATTAACGCTTTAATGTTTTGGTCTTGCCACTCTTACCACAGCAAGAGAAATGAATTGTTACATTTTAATGAGAGAAGCGACAGCGCCGGCTTGCCGCGGATGATTTTATAATTGCACACAAGGGTGACTAACTCAAGGCTCATTAAGACAATTTTTCAGCTGGGTTCTTTTTTGGCAGGACAATACATATATTTTCTTTTTCCGTTCGACTGATAAATAAATTCTGTAATTATTCTTTTTTATTTGATTGACCAAAAAAGAAAAAAAGACAAACAAGATATAATCTCCCAAGAAAATGTCTTTAATGAATCGTTTGTTGCTGCTTGTACCTAAGATTACATGAAAATACATTGACTGCAAGTATGGCAACATATTCACACATATAAACAAGTGGTGCATTTGTATTGTATGTATAGGTATGTACAACAGAAACACGTTACACTCTGGTTTTAAAGTTGTGCAAGTGTGTTATATATACTAACAATTTATAAAATCCAACACACTAAATAAAAAACAGAAGAGTGTGCCCATGTATATACACATTCACACGCGCACAACCACAGTAGTTCACAAAAGATTAAAGCAAATGTATTGGATTATACATTTCCGGGTCGCCTTTTTAGGTCGACCCCAGCGGTTTCCGTCCTCACACTTGTGTGTGTTTTTGACGTTTATCAGGTGTGTGTGTGTTTCGCTTATAGCTCACACACACGTTGACAGACACACACACACACACACTGGGCTATGCTGCAGCCTGCGGTTGCACCATCAGCTAAATGTTTTAAGTACAGTCATGTGAGGTAGACTGCGCAAAAACTTCATGTTGTAATTCTCTCCACTTTTTTTTTTTTATTATTTTATTTTTTCAATGCTTTTTTTTTCACTGACATTTGGAAAGACGTAAATCAAATACCACGTGTGTTTTTGTAGCCATGAGGTAGAAATGCTTTAAAGAAGAACTCCATTTAAAAAAACAAACAAAAAAAACACCATGTAGAAAAAAGGTCGAGACACAAAAGAAGGACCACAAAACACGCAACAAACAAGCGTAGCATCGAGCGGTGTGTTTCAAGTCGTTTGTTCGTCGGCGGTGGAGGGGAGAGGGAGACGCCTGTGCTGTTGTTGTGTGCTCTGAAGTGCATTAGTCGGTTTTTCTGTCTAAAGGGACTCTCTCTCCAGAGGATTTGCTGACAGAAGGAATTCTGGTACAGATTGTTTTTGAGGGTGGTTTTCTGACGGACCACTCTGCTTTTCCCCTTGTGCTGCCGCCACACTGCTGCCTGGCTGTCTTTCCTTTCCGTCAATTTTGCTGACGCTCAGCAGAACTTTTTTTTTTCCCCCACATCAGGTGCCGCACTAGACCGGAGATAGCAACACAGAGTGGGCCTGAACATACAGTAATGCAGCTCACTGGTATTATATTTAAAATAAAAAAAGCAGGATTTACGATTAAAAAAATTTAAAAAACTGATCAGATAAATCTCCTTCAGGATAAATACCGGACAGACAAATATATTTCAACAAAACAATATTACACACAAAATGCTTTAGTGCACATTAAACTATCATAAGTGTTCTCGTGTCACAACAGTGGAGCTAACGGACAGCAAGGAAGAGACAAAAAATACATTCCAATGCAACACAATGGGCAACAGATAACCTTCAGAGATGAAGGACTTTAAGACTAGTGCCACAATTCCTCACTCAAAGCTTTTCAGTCAACTGAAGTATGTATCCAAATGCATTTAGATGCCGTCTGTGTAAAATACAGTGAAAAATGAAATACAGTCACAGTTGAGAAAAAAAAAATTATGTTTGAATTGGATTAGTTTGCCTCGGGCGGTCATTTTGGATAAAACATTTGATTAAAATGTTCTGATTGTAACTTGATTAAAATAGTGTCCTTTACAGTTTTGCTAATAATGTATAGACCCCTTTTCTCTTAGTAAACATGATGATGTATTTCTGTAGGTGGAGGCAGAATAAGGTTGCCTCCGAAATTCCATACTAACATGCTATTTAAGAGATATTTTATTAAACCTTGGGATGGAACCAAGAGTACGCAAATTGCGCACTATTTCCGCTAAAATATTACAGTATGCAACACTGGACACTACGGCGGTATAAATATCCCACAATGCAATGCGGTGGTGGCGACAACGGACGGCGACAAACAGCTCTGTAACGTCAATAACGCTTGAATTTAAGTATAAGATCTCACTTTGCGAGGCGTAACGTATATTTGAAATTAATTCAGACTTTGATTCTCACAAACTGTCGTTTTGATCACATGGGGTTGGCACGGGTTACCAAGGTTACACGTCTTCAACCGGCAAGGAGGTTCTCAGGAAGTGACGACGTAAACTGCTGCTCAGTGCTTATGAAAAGATACTGTTTATTCACACAAAAGTATGTTGAACGATAGTACACATATTGGATATGTAGTAAGTAGTATGAGATTTCGGACAAAGCCTAATTCTCTGAACACGTTAGCTAACGCTGGTCAGCAAGTTTTGTCGGCTTGATTTGTAGCAATGGCTGAAGAAAATACAAGTTTTTTCTTAATATGTAATTTCACTCACTCTCAATTAGTGTTAAGATGGACCTTTCAAATAGACAGTTTATTATGAAATTACGTCTGACGTCCAGCAAAAACAGCAGTTTACTGTCTACTTTCAACACATTTTTAAATTATAGGCATGTAAGATACGTATGTACTAGATGAATGACCTTGTCTAATTTGAATTACAGGAGTGGCATCCCGTTCTACAGATAATCCAGTTAAAATGCAGATAAACAGTGCGAGTGACGAGGCAACTTTGCAAAATCCATATTTCCATATCTGGGTTGTGACACCTATCAAATCCAACTTAAAAACTGGGAGGGATATCTGGAATGAGCTCCCTTAATCCTAGTTTACCGTTATGGAAACAGATTTTCCTTGAACGCAACAGATGAGCTGCTTACTGATTTCCAATACAGCATTTCTGGCTGAAACCAACTGGATTAAATGATAAGATAAGATACAACTTTATTGATCCCCAGCGGGGAAATTCGGTGAAATGACATTAAGTCAAACATTTAATTCACACAAAGAGATACAGTAAATTGTCTTTGATATATAACTGTGATTTAAAGAGTAGTTTGACATTTTGGGAAATACGTTTTTATTTGCTTTCTTGCCGAGAGTTAAACGAGAAGGTCGATACCACTGTCATGTTTGTCTTTTCAATATAAGGCTACAACCAGCAGAAACATTAGCTTAGCAGCACATAAAATCACAAATTAGGTTTTTGTACGAATAAACAAGCAATGTATAAAATGTTTTTTGTTACCTTCTGACAGAGCCAGGCTAGTTGTTTCACTGTTTTCAAATTTCAAATTTATTTTATATCTTTCATTTAACGCAAATAAGTGTATTTCCCCAAATTGTAACTATCCCTTTAAATTATTTTGAGGTGTTCCCTTACAATATTAGGCTACAGCTGGCAGCCCGTTAGCTTAGCGGCACATAAAACCACCAAATTGTTGTTTTTATACTTCATTTTCCGATATATGTGTATTTCCCAAAATGTCAAACTATTCCTTTAAATTTTTTTGGAGGTGTTTTTTTAGCATCAAGTTCATCCACGTCGGAGATTACATCTCCCCTCATGACAAATGAGCCGGTATTTTGTGCAGAAGTTAGCTGACAAACTGATGGCGCCGCCATGCAGCCTAACCATATAGCCTAGATCGCATAATATAAACAATATTGATTATGGTTGTTTTAATAAATATACAACTCCCATCACCCCAACACTTGCTCGTCTCTTAAAAACCCCAAAACCACACAGCTTCTGCAAAGCTGTGTGGTTTTTAAAATTGTATTATTCTTTTTTAAAGTGATGGAAATAAGCTTCAGGATTGGTCAAGTAGAAGCAGGTAGCTAAAGCACCTGCTGGGAGGGGAAAAAAATGTTTTTACTCACTATTGATTATGTTCCATCATTCCAGAAAATATCTAGTACATTCATCGTCACCTCTTTGCTATTTATCCTAGCCAGTTGAGGTACACCTAACACTGCTTCGCTAAACATAAACTGCCAAACCAGCTCGGATTCTCCTGTCAGATCTTAGTGCTTTTTTCGTCAAGATATCTTGAGGTACTGTACAATTCACAAACGCTTTCCTGAGTTTTGTTTGTTACGTTTGTTTGTTTTGCAGACACGGGATCAGAAGGGGATGAGTGCGAAGTCAGGGCCCAGACTACTGCCGCCCTGATGGATTACTGCTCTTAGCAAGACAATAAAGAATGATTGACCACCACCAATGGCAACTGTCAATCTCTTGTTTTTCAGACTCACCGCTGAAGTTTTAAAGCTCTTAATAATCGTCAGCTCATGCCATGAATGTAGATTGTGAGGCAAATAAACAAAGAAAGAAAATCAGAAAGCACCACGTCAGGCACTTGGATAGCCAACTAAATCTCAAGAACAAGAACATTAACGATATATACACAGACACTGGGGCGTCTCTTCTGAAGCCAACTTGCTTGCAATGTGTAAACAATGCCTGGCTTTCTGGAGTGTCAAGCATTCAAATTAAAACTCTTGCTCATTAACGGCAAAACTGCCAGTGGTCTCGTCAAACCAGGTCTCTCGGTGCGTCTAAACCCTGCTTGTGAGAACTCTGTGGGCTCGTGTTGGCCTTCTGTGTGCCTTTCCCTCCAGCACAATGCTTCTGCCCTGAGGGGAGGAATTGTGGATGCCTCTTTTTCTCAAGGGCGGAATCTATCTCTTCACTGGCTGCAGCCGAACATTTTGTTCCACTCAGTGTACGTGTCAATCTCTTTCTGTGATATACTGGCTTGGAATTTACAAAAGACACTCTCAAAGTCCTGGTAGGTGAGGGGCCTGACCTGTCCCCTGGGCATCATACCCGACATGTCCATGCCCTGTGCAGAGACGTGTAACAGACCTATGAGGGCCTCCTGGCAGAGTCTGGCCAGGTCCAGTCCGGAGAAACCCTCGGTACGCTGGACCAGCAGCGCCAGCTCCTCCTCGCTCAAGCAGTACTTGTGCTGAGATTGAGCCAGGAGCTGGCTCACGATCTGGTGTCGGGCCGCGCCATCCGGCAGGGGCACGAGGACCCTCCGAGCAAAATACCTGCGCAGCCCTTCGTCCATGTCCTGGGGCCTGCTTGTGGAGCAAACCACCAACACTTGGTTGTCCTCGCCTGAGCCCATGAGAAGGGAGTCCAACTGGGCAAGTAGCTCCCCCTTTAGCCGGTTGATGGGACTCTCTTCGCTGAGGTGGGCTGACAACAGCATATCCACCTCGCTAATGAACAGTACTGAAGGCTGCCGGCAGCGCGCCACTAGGAAGGACGCTCGGATAATCTTTTCTCCCTCCGCCAGCCACTTGGTGGCCAACGTGGAACCGTTGAGCTGGAGGAACGGCGCCCCCAGCTGGCTGGCCAGGCAGCGACCCAGCAACGTCCTGCCACTGCCCCTGGGGCCAAACAGCAACACGCAACGTGGGACTGGCCCTAAACTGCTGAACATGTCCGGGCGCAGGATGGGCCACAGGACCTCCTCCTTCAGGGTTGCCTTGGCCAGTTCTAGTCCTGCGATGTCACTCCAATCCACTGGGGGCCCCTGCTGAACGATTTCAGAGGTAACCATATCTAGGAGGTGAGGGTCACTGGTTTTTAGCTGCTCTTCAGCAGGCCGGGAGGAGGAAGTGGATGAGGAGGAGGTAGGCCCTGGTGCTGAGTGGGAGAGGTGGAGACGGTGATCGTCGGCACCTTGCTCGCTGAGGGAAGGGGAGGTGAAGCTGGCGAGGGAATCTGTTGAGCGGGAACCCCCCAGGGTGGAGGTAACATAGGCCGGGGGAGTCAGCGGCCCACCTGTTGCCTGGCTGCTGTACTTCCTCTGCTCTGAGGACATCGTGGACTGCTTCTGAGGATTAAAAGGTAAAGACGACTTTTCAGCACTTCTGTCAAATCCACCGCCACCGGCGCTGTTGGAGCCTCCGTTCGCACTGCTGCTGTCAGCTATCCTGTACATGGGGCTCTCGGCCGAGCTCCGGGCCTGGCCGTAGCCAAAGTTACCATAAGCGGAGTCTATCTCTCCTTGGCCTGTCATGTAGAAGGCTTTCCTCTTCAGTGAGTTGGAGGAGCTACTGTTGAGAGGCGTGGGGGCGATTGGGGTCAGGTTGTGGCTCTGGTATGGGTATCCAGGTAAAGTAGAAGATGGGGGAAGGGGTGTAGGTGCAGCGATGCCTGAGGGAAGGTATGAGGATGGAGGGGGTGCTCCTCCAGGGCTGTATCCTGGCCCGACGGAGCTCTGAGCTGGGTAGCCTGCTGGGGGGTAATTATAACTAGACAAGTTGGGGGAGCCTCCGTTGTAAGCTGGGACTAGAGTGGGGTGGGAGGGCGGCGGAGGGGGCGGCTGCAGGAGCCCAGAGCTGTGCAGTGGGGAGGGAAGTGCCGGAGCGGGGGCAGACTGGGAGCTGTAACTACCGTGCAGGTAGGCGCTGCTGTACGGAGGGCCGTATTCCTGAGAGGGCATGGAGGAGGAGTGCAGGGCGGTGGCAGCGTGGCTCCCGCAGCTGCTGCTGGAGTAGCTGGGCTCGCTCAGGGTGCTGGAGGCGAGGCCTGGCGAGCTGCACATGCCAGACACCACATCCGAGGCCGCCGCCACCCCTCCCTTTCGGATGGAAACCCCCTCGGGGATGCAGCTCATGGGGTAGACGCCGTCCTGCCAGGGCTCGGATTCAACCTTCCGTCCGTTCATCACTCCAGGGCCCTCGGGGTACGGCATCTCCAGGATGCCGGAATACTTCTCGGCATACTTCTTGAGCAGGTTGGAGGCGGTGAGGGCCGAGATGTCGTCATTGGCCCAGGCGTACTGGTAGGTGGCCGAGCGCTGCAGGTGGCCAGGTACCGCCCTGTAGGCCTCAGCCTTGTGGGCTGGCGAGCGCGTGGTGGAGGAGATGTCGAAATGCTGTTCGGCCCACTGGCTGTGCTCGGGGGTCCACTGCATCTTTAAGCCTGGGAGACACAAAGCAACTGCACGTGAAAAATCATTTTAGCAATAATTAAAATGACAACACCTTCAAATTGCCTGGGATGGAGGGCGGTCAATTAAAAAGGTGATACACATCTGGAGGCTTGTTTGGTTATGGTATTTTGATCTATTTATGATGCATATCTTGAGAGGGTTTCGTGTCCAACTGCACATGAATTGTTAATTCCTACAGATCATGAGAAGTGTGTGTAGGCAGGTATAGAGGGATGGCTGGCTGCGGCAGCCTAATGCACCCTGGCCAGACCAATAAGACAGAGGCATTGAGGGTCACTCTATAATCCCCGGCTCATCTGAGGTGGCTGGAGATGGGTTTGAAAATGCGCCTCGCCGAGTACCACAAAGCAACACACACATACACATCCACCTCCCTCTGCTCGTGGTGCTTTCATCGAACACACACACACACACACATGCTCAAACACACACACACACACACACACACACACACACACACACACACACACGGGCGTTTAAAAAAAAACTATCTATGCCTGCACTGAGGCGTGCTGGCGTGCACACGCTCACATCCACTGACCCAGACGGACAAACACAGGCACGCACACAGGAGCTGTAGCGAGCAATGAATTACAACACATTGTGTCTCAAGCTTAGTTCCTGTCTGCACAGCTCCACCTTGACCTCCTCTCTCTCCGGCGCTCTCTTTACCTTTCCGTCTGCCTCTCTTCTTCATGCCTCCCCGCCGCCTTCTTTTTTTTGTCGTCCATTTTCCACCTCCCCTCCCACTAGATCCGTCTCTTTACCTCCTTTTATTCTGATTTCGATATATATCTTTTCATTCCCTTTCTCCGCGGCCACCCCTCCTCTTATTTACTCCCTCTGTGCTTCGCTTCGCCCTCCTCCCCTCCCTCCTTTTCCGTGCTCCATCTCATCTCAGACACACTCACCTGGCTCTCCCCTTTATTGCCTCAGGAGGCTGGAGAGCCACTGTTTCCTTTAATCCCAGCCAATGCCATCTGCAAACACTGACAGTCACACAGCGACTCCATCGTTGTCTCACTATCAAAGCCGTGGCGCTATCAAAGGCTGGACGGGGCGTAATCACAGCAGCCGCACGGCAGATTGAACCCCCGTTTGATTTGACTTAGTGCACACAAATAAAGGATAATATCGGTGTCATTTAGGCGGCTTCCTCCGACTTATTGACTGGCTGCGGTTGCATGTAGAGATCCACAGTCGGGGGTCTGGTGAGCAACGGCGGCTTCGGAATTGGTTTATGTGTGTGGTTTTTGTGCTTGTGTGAGTAAAGCAGACATGCACAATAAAATCCATTCATGGAGGAGCAAATCTTCCCTTCCTCCCATCCATTTATGCTACTGCAAATACGGACACACACAGAAAAAAAAAGCAAGCACATACACGTTCGCACTCTCTTGCTCTCTTTTTCCGAGGCCCTGTGTTTGTTTGGTAACAACACCGAGAGGGAGGGGGGAATCCCCAGACTCCTATTTCCTCTCTGATTCTCCGCTCTAGCCATCTCTCGGCAGACGCCACTGGCTAATTAGCAGAATGGCGATCTGCTAATTGTGTTAATTTACAACATTTTAGCCGAGGGGAGTCTAGCAGGGGCTGGCAAGCCTGTCACCCTCCCAGTATACAGAGCAGGGGACGCCTCAGACAAAGAGCCGAGCGGGGGGAAAGTTTTGTATTAGCTGGGAGGCTCCTTTAATATTGAGAATATATTAAGTGGAAGCGGCGCTATAAAAGGGCAGTGTTTCAAGGAGAAAATTACAAGTCAGGAATACTGGACTAAATAAGAGAAAATTTGGCTTTAGGCCAAATACAAGTTTCACATAATGTCTGGGTGATATTGCCATAATTAGAGTTGTTCTGATACCGGTACTAGTATCGGAAAATGTGTCCAATACACCAGCAAATTGGTAAAAAATCATCAAAATTAACAGTTATTACAATTGAATTGTAAACCTGTTTAATGCAGCAACAAATTGGTCAAAACATACAAATTCAAGTACATAATGTATATTGTATACAAACATAAAATTGAATTGAATAGATCGGCCCATTGTCACCGATATCCGATCCAGCTATTTGAGTCAGTATTGGCCCGATATCCAATCCGTTAAAGGATGTAGTTTGTCATTTCGGCAATATTGCAATCCTATTTAATAACTATTATTTATTCTGTTATCCCTAATACCATGTAATCCCAACAAAATCCGAAATCCTAAATAAATAATATCATTATTGAACTTGTGTCTCACGGCAGCAGAGTAAATCAAACAATGTTTAAGAGCTTTCAAAGTCAGGATTGTATTCTCAAGTGTGACGACCCCTCCACTCCACTAGGCGTCCCGGTGTCCTTTTTGCCGGTTCCTCTTTGTTTTTGCCGGGTGGAGGGTCGTCAGGCCGATGAGCCACACCTGGGCTCGGTGTGGTGGGGATATAAAAGCTCCCTCCCTTCCCACAGAGGGCTCTCTCTTCCTTGGCTGGCACAGCTGTTTTGGTTTTTGTTTGCTGCAGACATTTTCACACACCCACACATGCCTGCGTTACTGATTACTGACTTTCCACATTTATTTATTGTTAGTTTGTTAAATAAATGCCTTTTTACTATTTTAAAACTCTTCTGTTCTCACGTTTTTGCTGCAGCTTTTGAGCCGGGTTGTAACACAAGCTACACGTTTGATCTGTCGCCAGAAGCAAAATGCTGGTTTGGCAGTGCTCATGAAGTCTCTATTATTGCTACATTAGCTCATTAATAGATAATATATAGCCGAGGAGAGAGCAGGAGAGCCGTGGCAAAAAGGCTTTAAGCCAGATTCAGCCATGTCTTCAGACATCAGCCTTAAATGCACTTTTCACCGTCTCTAGTCTGGGAGGTATGCAGACACACAGGTCTGCTAGTTGCCTCATTGACGCAGGGTCAACCTACCATGTGTCTCTTGATTCTGCTGCAGAAACATCCACCTTCATGTGTCATTTAAGTAATCTTCTACACAGTGATCTAATTCTATTGACCACCGCTGGTGATCAAAGTATCCTAACAATGTCGTCAAGTCGTCTTCACCTTGGCCTTTGCTCTGTAAAGACGTTGTATTCTGGCTTTATATTGCAGTTACTGCCTGACTTGGTATTTTCTGGACTCTACAACCTCACATTGCACTTTGATGCTCTTTGTGACACATTTTATTGGACAGCTAAAGCAAGATATCATGTTAAAGTTAGCTGTTGAGGGGTAACCTTTAGGGAATAGGAGCCAGGAGACCGTTGGCTTAGTTTAGCATGAAGACTGTAAGCAGGGGAAACAGCTAGCCTGTCTTCCTACAAAATAAAATACACCTTCCAGCACCTCAAAAGCTCACAAACTAAGATGTTATATGTTGTTTGTTTAATCCGTATAAAAACAAGTGTAAAAAAAATATATTTTTTAAGCTTGAGACAAACAAAGGCTAGCCATTTCGGGACTGTCTATTGCTCCGACGGCACATTATTCTGAAAACCCCAAAAGTCCGATAAATATCCCATTGGACTGAAAGCCCATTTATCCGACAGCCCGTTATCCCGAAAACAAATGCCGTTTTTCCGGAAACCCACCGGTCCAAAAAGACAAACTCTCCGTGCAACAAACAGAAGCACATGGCTAATTATTATGTAGAATGACATCACTCACGTTTTCGGAACAATGGGAGTTTGTTTAGGGATAACAGGTTGTCGGACAAATGGGCTTTCAGTCAAATGGGTAATTTTTCGGACTATTTAGGGTTTCAGAATAATGGTCCGTCGGAACAAAGGCATGGCACCCTGGTGAGTCAGCCACCGCCTTAGCTATAGGCCTAATTTAAAATTAAAAAAATTAATTTTGATGAACCAACATTTTGGTAATTCAGTTAGCTACCCCCATATAAATGAGGTAGAAGCTAAAACCAGTCATTACGAAAAACGAAAACAGCGAAACTATTCCTGGTAAAAAGTAACTAGCCTAGCTTGAAAACGTGAAAACATCAATTTGTTGTATCTACCATTAAATCACATTCATTTATCAAATTCAATATAAATAGTAAACATTATAATATAATACAATATTAAATACATATTCAAAGTAAATATTCAATAATGACTTTAATTCATAATTTTCAAAATAAAGTGTGTTTTCTTAAACAAGCTTGTTAAAATTATGTGAAAGATTTTCACTAACTATTGTCCAGAGTGTTACTATTGTAGTATGGTATTTCACAAAATAAAATAAAGTAATTTGACCTTCAATCTCCAAATAAGAAATCAATCAATGCAATGAAGTGATTTTCATCAATGCAATCTGGCAAGAATTTGAGGCTAAAGACTTAATTTAGTTTTATTTCAAGACAATAATCTGTTGATTTCACACATCTCTCAAAACAAAGCTGCACTGCACATTGTAAACAAGTGACAATATTATGACGTGTTAAGATGGATGTGTGTTTGCACACGTCATGATGAATTGGCCTGTTTAGGCTTCATTTTTAACTTTAGCTTTTCAGTGCAGGGAGGCATACAAAGAAATGGATGGAGACAAAGAAAGAAGAAAGGGTGGAGAATGGAGAGGGGGATGACCAGAAATAGAGGACGCAAGCTCTGGAAGAAGATTGGGGGGGAAGGGAGCAGTATAACAATATAAAACAAGCCTTGTGAATCACACGCACTCTTCTCTCCACATAGTTTGACACTCCATCAAACTGCGATATGTCCTCCATTTAAAGAAACATGAATCTTTCTAATTCCATCATTAATAAAGATAACATATATAAAAGAGTGTGTCAGGCTCCATCAGGGCTTTCATCTCTTCTATAATGAGGTTAATGCAGAGACGCAGTGATTACCCCAGCAATGCAAATGAAGGCCAAATGATAACTTGCACTATTTAAATAAGGTAATAGCGATTACTCTACGTTATTCAAATGAGGACAGATACTTTGAACTGAGCGCTTTGAACTCGCTGGTCCTTCTCCAAAACATATGAAAGGGATGGAGGGGGGATTGACTTTGGAATCATTCAGTGTGTATCCTCTAATTCAATGTGATGTAAACCAAGGGCAATGAGCAAAGCAAAGTCACTAAATGTGGTGGTGCAGGATGGGCAGCTTCGGCTAGGACACTTTTTAAGGTAGCCTGACTCCCTGGCACTCCTTTACTCATTTTGAAAGTCATTGAAAAGTCCTTGAATTCACTGTCAACGAGATAAACTGACACGTGGATCAAAAACACAATTGTCCATCAGAGTGTTTTTCTTTGGATATTAATAAAAGAAAATAAATCCCCAAACTTTGTTACGACGGCCCATTATTCCAAAACCCCAAAAATTAAAAAATATTCCAATTTGTCCGACTGTCCGTTATCCCAAAAACAAACGCCCATTGTTCCGAAAATACACACTCTCCGTGCAACAAACAGGAGCACATGGCTTATTATTGTTCAGAATTACGTCATTGGACCTTCCCGATTGTTTTTTACTACTCCGCCTCTTATTACTCGTTGCCTTCGTTGGTTGGGTTGGTTAGGTTTAGACGGGAGGAGTGAGATTAGTTAGGTTTGGGTTAGAATATCAGGGTAAGCCAACCAGAGGTAGAGTAGGGCGGGTCATGTCTACGCCATAGGAAAAACAATACTGCGACCTGGAAGGTTCAATGACATCATTCTGCATAATATTTAGCCACGTGCTTCTGTTTGTTGCACAGAGAGTTCGTGTTTTCGGAGCAATGGGCCTTCGGAACAATGGAAGTTTGTGTTCAGGATAACAGGCTGTCCCACAAATGGGCTTTCAGTCCAATGGGACATTTTTGGACTATTGGGGTTTCGGAATAATGGGCCGTAAACCAACGGTACTGAGCAAAGCAAAGTCACTAAATGTGGTGGTGCAGGTTGGGCTTTGCCGGCTAGGAAAATGTTTACGGTAGCCTGACTCACTAACACTCATTTACTCGTTTTGAAAGTCATTGAAAAGTCCTTGAATTCATTGTCAACGAGAAAAACTGGATGTTAATAAAAGAAAATAACTACTTTGAATGCCACCCATTAATTTCCCAAAACATTTTCAAGGCCTTTTTCTTTATCATGTTAAATGTCGTTTTTTAATTCGTAAGAAAGAAGTGTAAAAACATTTGTATTTTTTAACCTTTGGACAAAGCCGGGCTAGCTGCCTTTTGTTACGACGGCCCATTATTCCAAAACCCCAATAGTCCAAAAAATTTCCAATTTGTGCGACAGCCCGTTATCCCCCCAAAAAATGCCCATTGTTCAGAAAATACACACTCTCCTTGCAACAAACAGAAGCACATGGCTAATTATTATGCAGAATGATGTCACTCACATCTTTGGAACAATAGAAGTTTGTTTTCAGAACAACAGGCTGTCGGAGAAATTGGCTTTCAGTCCAATGGGATATTTTTTGGCCTATTGGGGTTTTTGGAATAATGGACTGTAAACCAAGGGCAATGAGTTAAGCTAAGTCGCTAAATGTTTAAGATAACTTGGTTCACTAACACTCCTTTACTCATTTTGAAAGTCATTGAAAAGTCCTTGAATTCATTGTCAACGAGTGAAAACTGACACATGGATCAAAAACACAATTATCCATCATAGTGTTTTTTCTCTGGATGTTAATAAAAGAAAATAACTACTCTGAATGCCAACCATTCATTTCCAAAAACTTTCAAGGCCCTTTACTTATTCAAAATATGAAAACAATTCTGTGCAGCCCAATTCGGCCCAAACTTCCATACAGAAATGAGTGGCTGCAATAGCCTTCGTCAGTGTTACAGGATTACAGTTAAGAGTCGTCCACATTTTCCTGGAGTGGCTGAATTCTTTCCATTCATTCTTTTTTATGTTCTGGTTAAAGCACCTCGATGGAGCTGCAGGCTTACAGCATACTCCCTTATTTGATTTTCTCCACAATCTTTCAAGGGTTTTAAGGCCTGGGGGGAAATTTGCAAAGGATGGACACATAAGCAAGTGTGTGTTGCAGGGAGAGAGATCGTGCACTCAGCTGAAACAACATCCAACAGAAATCTTCTCCACCTTCTGAAGTCTGCCAGCGCTTTTTTTTTTCTTCTTCCTCCTCCTCCAGCCTCCACATAGAGAAGCCTAATCATTCTCATTACACTCGGCGTCCATCTGCATCAACAGAGCTGCCTATTACCGTGCGTGCGTGTATGTGCAGTAAACAGCTCTTTAGAGAGAGCTAATGAGCTCTTTTAAGTCTGTCCGCTGTGTGATTCTGCAAGCGGGGTGTCAGAGCAAACTGCCCATTTTGGTAACGTCATAATTAAGCAGTGTGTGTGTGTGTGTATGTGTGGAAAAAAGAGATGCCGGCGCACATGTCGACGCCACACACAACCCGAGACGTACAAATGTGTGCCCTTCTTTGTCGTTCAGACATAAACAGACACTGAAGACCTTCAAAAAACATATTTTGTGTATAAAATCTGTCTGCGGCTGCGGTGAAGCTACACGACAACTTCATCAAATCCAAAATCCAACCAGTTATTCAAATCCTTATCAAATACAACAGAGGGCATCTTTTAACCTCTAAATCGCTGCACATGTGCGCACCAAAAAAAGCCCCTTGTATGTAGCTATTGTTTCATGTGTGTATTCTCATGCGCGCAGGCCTTGTGCGTGTTCGACAACCTCCGGACCACCTTGTTAATGAGTCCAGCACACTGTGACTGAGCCACGGGCTACGCTGTATTGGCACACAACCTACAGTCGAGAGTCAAATAATGTGATTAGGTCCTCCAAAAGGCAATTAATTATGAAATTAGTCATGAGCTGGTGTCACACACACACATACCGCAATCAAAACTAGGGATGCACTGATCCGACTTTTTCAGTCCCGATAGTGATAGCGATTCCTGGGTTTTGTGTATCGGCCGATACCAAGTACTGATCCGATACCAGTGTTTAATTAATAAGCTATATGCCTCACTGTTTGGTAGTGATTGGGATCATTCTGTTATGTGTTGAACCTTTTTAATGCAGCAACATATTGGTTAAAACTGGAAAAACAGGAAGTAAAATTTGAGTATATAATGTACAGAGTATATAAACAGAATTGAATTGAGTAGATCGGACCCATTGTCAACGAAACTCGATCCAGCTATTTGAGTCAGTATCGGCCAGATATCCAATCTAGTAAATTCAATTATATGCTTATACTACATACATTATGTACTGGAATTTAAATTCCTGTTTAAGTTTTGACCCCCCCTCAAAAACTATAATTCCTGCTAATTTTAAAGA
Source organism: Sebastes fasciatus (assembly GCF_043250625.1). Taxonomy (NCBI): domain Eukaryota; kingdom Metazoa; phylum Chordata; class Actinopteri; order Perciformes; family Sebastidae; genus Sebastes; species Sebastes fasciatus. Next base: position 9,444,405 of record NC_133818.1, on the reverse strand, counting down.
TTTTTTTACCAAGTTGCTGGAGTAGGATTTATTATTTTGATAATAAATATCAATTCAATAAATGTATATCTATGTATTTATTTGTTACATTTTGCTTTACAAAGTTGAGAAAACAATGTTTAAGTCAAGCCTGTTGTTGTCTTACACATAAAAGAATGATCTCAGTCACTTCCACACAGTGGAATTATTAATTAAACACTGGTATCAGCTTGGCACTCAGTATTGGCGATACCCAAAGCCCAGGTATTGGTATCAGGACTGAAAAAGTCAGATTGGTGCATCACTACTCTTCGGAGCAACAGTTGCAGGACAAAAAAATTTAAAGATAAAATTATTAACATTTTGTTTAGAGTAAAAAAAAAGACAAATATGTGAACTAAATTCCTCATCCATCCCCAGTGAGACGACAAAACTGTTCTCCAAGCCAGACTTCTACACTGAAAAGAACCCGACGAGTCCGAATCTTTGAAGCCGGCAATTCGAGCTCAGCCACAGCTTACCATTACAACAACTAAGTCTGTCGCAAAGCAACGACGACAACAACAACAACAACAACAGATAAGGGAGTAAACAGAGCGAGTTCAAAGTCTAGACGGCGAGCAGTGACCGGGAGAGATGAGCTGTCACTAACTCAAAGACAGTAAGGAGGGGGGGGGAGAGATTGCTGTAAAGATGACAGCTCGGAGCTACGATATAAGGATATTTGACAAATGACAGCATCTTTAAAAAAAATCAAATATTCATTGTAATCTGTGATCTTTGACCTTGTGATAAGTTTCCGCTGCTCCCGCCATCAAACTTTGAAATGTCTTTTGTGGAAAAGTAATAAGAAATATTGGTATGTAAATGTTAAAAAATATTAGGGTATATTTAATGATGACTCTAAATTTAGCTCGCCAGACTTAACCGCCGTAAATCTAAATTCCAGAGCCGTATCATCGTCACCCCTGCCAGCCAGTATCAGATCTTCCTTAGAGCTGTATAAATTGACACTGTCTAAATTTCCTTTTACTAGACAGACTATTGAATGGGTGGGTTAAATGGGTAGGGCGCAGTTAAACAAATGCTCCGGATCAAGGAAATTGTGCGTGGCTTCTTTTGTCATTCAGAGAGGAAATTGAGAGATATTCGGCGGGGGCTCGGAGCCGCTAACGCATGGCATTCATCTATAATGCACTCGGCCTGTCCGTCAGCTACTCCATTTCCTGTGACTAGCGCAGCGTGCCTAATCACCCGGCTCGACGCGGGGTTCCTTCCTCAAAGGCAGCCCTGACACACACACACACACACACACACACACAGACACACACACACATGCGCGGTCACACAGCCAAGAATGAAGACAGGACACACAAACATGCAGAGAAACATCAGGCCCGCTGAGGCAAACAGATTATTATTATCTGGGGAACAAAACATCTGTAAAGACTCTCGCTATCACGTATATATCATCGGTGGGGAGAAAAGACATCCGTGTCTTAAGCTGAATGACACATCTGTTTTGCGGCAAGTGAAGTGTGAACTTAATAAAAATGACATGTTGTAGCTACTGTTTTGTTTCAAAACCAAGAAAGTGTGAAAACTATTGCGGATATGTGCTTGATGTAAATCATATTTAAGGTTGAAGTCACACTAGAGGATAAACTGCAGCCAAATAGATTTTTCACAACTGTGCAACCCAAACATTGCTCTTTATTAATGGCTTATTACTATCTATACAACATTAATAAACAATTTATTAACTTAATAAAGTAAATTAGTAACAACTTTTACAACGCAAGGCATCATTTAGGTGTATTTATCAAGTCAATAAGTCTTATTTATGATCCATAAACTATTAACAAACATTGATTAGGTTAATTAAGCAACAACTTCAGTCACAACTTATAAACCCCTACTAATAGTACTATTCAATAAATATTAACATACTTAAAGGTTTATCAGTTGTTACAAATGGCTTTATGAAGTTAACATTTATTTTTACTAATCTATAAACATCAATAAACAATTTATTAACTTTATAAAGACATGAGTAACGACTTATTAACCCTTAACAAAATATGTATTGTTAAGAATCTATAACTTGTTACTTAATTAACTAAACAAAAAATGTATTTAACCTAGTCATTAGAAAATAAACATATAAACCCTTACTAAGGTATACTTTATACAAAGTCAATATGTTGCTACTGGCATATTAAGTGAATTAATCATTCATTTAGTTCATATTGATTAAATAAAGTTATTAGTACCCCTACTAATGCAAAGTTAATGAAATATTCATAAGTTCTTACTAATGGGTTTATTAAGTTAAAAATGTGTATCATAATAATCCATAAATATCAAACAATGTATTAACGTTATAAAGACACAAGTAACAATGTATAAACCCTGAATAAAATGTGTCTCATTAAGGATTTAAAAAAGTTAATTAATCATGTATTAACTAATGTTCATATTGACTTAATAAAGTCATTAGTATTATTATTAGTATTACTGATCTATAAACATAAATAAACTATGTATTAACTTAATAAAGTAATTATAAAAACATCTAAATCATTATTAAGGTATACTTTGAATAAAATGTTGTGTGAATTAAGCATGTATTAGTTCATATCGATTTAACAAAGCCATTAGTAAAAACGTAATAAGCATACTTTATTAAGGTTTTACAAGTAGTTACTAATGTATTTACCATGTTAATAAATCCTGATTAATCCCTATTAATGATCTATTAACATTAATAAACAATTGATCAACTTAATAAAGCAATTATAAACCCTCAATCATTATTTTTTAAAGGGTTCTAGGTTGTTACTAATGGCTTTATTAAGTTAATATGTTATCAATTCATATTACTGATCTACAAAAGCATTGATGAACAATTTATTAACTCAATAAAACAATTAGTTACGCATACTAAGGCATACTTTAAGGGTTTATAAGTCGCAAATGTTAATTTTTAATAAATCATGTAATGCAATTTATAAACCCTGATACCATCTTCACATTGCAGTTTAACAGAGTGAGTGACAGACGATGGCAACACAGGCTGAAGTTGCCGACACTAAAGTAACGCTTGACAGACTAACTTTTACTTTGTAAAGACGAGTAAAGTGAAAGAAGTTGTAAGACTAACATCCTCCTACACTGGTGTCAATTAAAGCTACACTGTCCACGTCTGCAGTGTTTGTCAGGTGACAGCCGGAGCAGCTCGACATCTACATTCCCTTCCAAACAGCCGGCGGGAGGCCGCCGCCGCTGATGTGCTCCTACCTGAGGTGTGCCCTCGAGGTTAACATGGGCCACCCACTATCAATACTCCTCTGACGCCGGGATCCATACCTGTGAACCACCACCACTTTGTTTACCTGTGTGTTCAGTAATTAAAATAGATTTCTGAGAGGAGGCTTAATCCTTTTAGAAATGACATCGATCCGGCTACCAATGCGAGAAAGCTGTAACTTTGTTTTTTTTCTCCTCTCCCCTACACTCTCTCCATAAAAGCAGGACGCTCTTCCTCCTCGATGGAAACTTTGGAAAGTCCTCGACATGAAGGACGTCATTTCGGGCCAGGCGCTGGAGGGGGGTGGTGCAGTAGAGAGGTGGCAGGTGGAGATAATAGAGAGGAAGCCTCTAACCTCGTCCAAAGCTGTCTGTCTTCGTAAATAAAATGAGATAATTATTGAGTGAACAACATTATACGCCGACGACACTCTTTCTTCTACCCCCCTCCTGCCGGCGCAGTTGTAAATCTCAACAAACACGGTGCTTTTGGACATTAAGTGCTCGCTAAGCACAGTGGATGCATCATATTTCAAGAGCAGGCGTTGTGTGGGTGAGGAGCTGGGGAAAATGGAGTGTAATGGTTATCCATTATCTTATACGGCAACGGCGGCAATGATCATTTTCAAGTGACTCATTTCTGGAAGTACCTATCTATTGGCCACTTCGAGAGAAGACTTTGATGGCTAATCCAAAACAACTATTCAGAGGTCATTTACCGCGGCGGCGTGGAGACACTCTGCACAAGAGAACGCTCCAGCCTCCCTCATTATTCAAATACAATCCTCAGGAAGAGCCACATCACAAACAGCGGCGCCGCAGCCCCAGAGTGGGCGATTACCTACACAGCTATACTCCGGTCCAGAGTGGAAACATTAACAATGTATCAACAAATGAATATATCACAATCCAAGTTTGAAAGCGCACAAGAGATATTTGTCATGGGAATTAAATAGTGATACTGGAGTGTATTAACATATCAATGATTCCACTTGTGGAAAAAGTAGGGCTCAAATATTGGGCCGATACTGACTCAAATAGCTGGATGGGATATCGGTGACAATCTATTCAATCAATTCTATGTTTATATACTACACACTGTTCACTGAAACCTTCTAAAGGCTGACAGTGCAGTTAAGTTACTACTTAATATGGCATAAATATTTCTAAATGTCATTTTTAACATATTTTAAAATCATTAATATTCATAATTAGTAATAGTATAGGCTTAAAACACATATTGGTAACTGTTGAGGCTGCTGTATGAAGAAATACATTAAATATTAGCTCCCACTTTACTTTAACTCCCCCCTAAGTGGTATATAAATATTTAACAAAAGGCTTATAACACACTATGATAGGGATGCACCGATAGCGGATCGGATATCGGGCCGATCCTGACTCAAATAGCTGGAAAGGCTATCCATGAATAAATAACAATTTATATCCATTTATTTATTTGTTACATTTAGTTTTATAAAGTTAAGAAAGCAATGTTTAAGTCAGTCTGATGTTGCCTTACACATAACAGTATATTTATATAAATTATAAATCATAGCAACATGGTAAAAAAAATCTTCAAAATTAACAGGAATCTTTTTAGTAAATAATTGGTCAAAACTTAAAAAGGAATTGAAATGCCAGTATATAATGTATAAACATAGAATTGAATTGAATAGATCAGCCCCATTGTCACAGATACGCGATCCAGCTATTTGAGTCAGTATCGGCCTGATATCTGATCCGGTATCGGTGCATCCCTAGTCGTGTCTGTGGGAGAACTTTCACATTATTCACTGATATACATGTATATTATATTATTCTGTCGAGGTATTTTAAGAAGTGTAGGTGCTGTGTGTTTGTTTGTGTGTGGTCTCGGCTCCACATGAATGGTTACTTAACACCACACTGATTTCCCCTCAGCAGTTAGAGAAAAACCAGCCGATGCTCAATGATGCATCGCCGTGTTTGTTGCCGCCAGGCTGTGTGTGTATGTGTGCGCATATGTCTGTCTGTGTGTGTGTGTGTGTGTTATCATCGCTGGCACGTAGACAGACAGCCCAGGAGTGACTGCCGGAGTGTCACCATCTGTGGATGCATTTATGTCTGTCTGCACCGGGCTGTGTGTGTCTCAGTGTGTGTGTGTGTGTGGGTGGTTTGGAGAGGTGGGGGGGTGCACTCAGTCAGACAGTAGACTGGACCACGGCTCCATAGTTTGCTACTTCTGACAACAGCAGGCAAAGTCGGTGCCAAATACTAACTACACTGCAAAAACTGTCAATTCTAACAAAATGATTATTTCCAGATTAAAAAAAATATCCTTTATTTTTCTTCAGAATAAGTTGTTATAAAGAGCTAAGAAAATTCATAAAATAATAATAAAGAAAATAAAGTAAGAATATAAATGACATTTCATCACCAGGGTTTCATAAATAAATGCAAGATTTTTAAAGTGGTTAACTCGTTAAAGTGGGTTTTTGCAGTGTGCGAAACACTTGGCAAGCAAGCAAGATTAGAGTTCAACAGCAGTTGGTGGAGATTAACGCCCGCCGCGAGTGGCGCACGTACGGACGGTGTGTGCGCATGTGTGCGTGCGCGCCTGCGGTGGGTGTGTGGATTACTGAAGAGGCCCTGGCTGGGATAACCTCTACCCCCAGCCTGTGAACTCGCAGGATCCTTCGCGGTGCATGTTTTGGAAGTGTCAAATCCTGCACACTTCATATAGGTTCTGGTGAGATCTGCCAACTCGTGCAACGTCCCAAAATAAGAGGAGAACTGTGAGTCAGACAGAAATCACGAGAGCGGGGATGGTTTTATATATATATATATATATATATCCATCCTTTTTCTGTAATCGCTTATCCTATTCAGGGTCGATCACAGCTGACATTGGTCGAAGGCATAGTACACCATGGACAGGTCGCCAGCCTATCACAGGGCTGACACATAGAGACAGACAACCATTCACGCTCACATTCACAATTTAGGATCATCATTTAACCTAACCTGCATGTTTTTGGTCTGTGGGGGGAAACCGGAGCACCCGGAGAAAACCCACGCTAACACGGGGAGAACATGCAAACAACCCACACAGAAGGGCCCCAACCCGGATTCAAACCCAAAACGACACCAAAAATACATTTAATTACACAATAAAATGTTTGCCTTTTCTCCCTGTATTAGCGTGGGTTTTCTCCGGGTGCTCAGGTTTCCTCCCACAGTCCGAATACATGCAGGTTAGGTTAACTGTTGACTCAAAATTGCCCGTAGGTGTGAATGAGAGCGTGAATGGTTGTCTGTATCTATGTGTCAGCCCTGTGATAGTCTGGCGACCTGTCCAGGGTGTCTCCAGCCCCCCCCCCCCATGACGCTGAAGGATAAGTAGATAATGGATGGAATTACACAATACTTTGTCCACTTCTCTGCTTACAATAAAACTTGGGGAAAAAACTTTGGAGTCATTTATCTTAATGTCACACCTTTGGCTTTGTGTGACAGCAAGAATATACAGGACGTAGCGGTGACTGACAGGATAGGTGAGAGGGGATCGGACACGTCCCTTAAGGTGATACAGTTGGATCCAAACTCCGCCGATAGCTGCGACGAGCTCCGGCCCACACTGACTCATCAGGCTGTCAGAGCTCGTCCTACAGCTGCTTATTCTCCGTCTGAACCCACATGCGCGCTTGCGTATCTGCAGCTCCGGGTGTTAGACGGAACGAGCGCTCAGGTATGACAAGCGGCGCGTGCGCGTGGAGGCCGCCGCCGCGCGTGCGTCTTTAAATCCACTGTGGCTCGCATTATGCTGGAATTCACACAGGTTGTCTAAACAGTCAAACAGCGGATCAATACGCACATCGATCGGTGGCATTGAGACTGAACTGGTCGTGTCGACGGGGGCAGGAGATTCTCACTAGAGCGCTCTGCAGGCTGTAGAGGACGCATGAACACAACATAAGATTGAGGATCTGATGTGGTATACAATACAAATATTGGTGAATGCGTGTATACAGATTTATGAACACATATGTGCTTCTCCTACTCCAACAGCTTCTTTGGGACACCAACACAACATCTCATGTGAGCAGATGCAGGTCCTGTCTGCTCGAGTCAGAGCAGTCTGCCAGCAGTTTGTCTCAAAGTGAGGGCATCCAGTCAGCTTCAGCAGCTGAATATCAAGCTGGCCGCCGCCGCGTCTCCTCGCGCTCAACTGACACAGTCGATAGCCCTGCATTATTCATGGGGACGGCGGGGGCCGATGAGATGGCTTCTCGCTGAGGGCTGGATTTCAACGGTCCCAAACTTTACAGGGGCTGGCGGACGCGTGACACCTTCAACAACTGCTTATCGTCAGCGAAAATGACAACGCGAAGTACGAGAAAGGGCAATTTTAAAGTGGAGGCAGGGGGGCATTTGAATTTGTAAGCAAATTCAAAGGCAAATTTGTTGGATTTGAATGGGACTGTAAGTTTGACATGATTGAAGACAAACCTTTCAAAATAATGCCTTTTAAATAAAGTGGAACACAGCTAAAATAGCCCCAATCTGACAAATAAAGTACACATTATGACTCCCTTGTCAGCTCCTCTTGTTTGCTATCAAGTCAATAAACACGGATCACAAAGTTAACACGAAAACCTGAAGCGCTAATAAAAAGAAAACAAATCATAAATTCAAATCCGTGTTCTGCTGATTTCCATTACACAGACTAAAAGACATCAATTAGCCCAAAAAACAAGAGAGAGAAAAAAAAGATATTTGGAGTAAATCAAACAAGACGCAAAAGAGAACCAGAGGCAATAAAAAACGTCAGGCTGCTTGATATCAGATCTCGGAGGAGAAATTTGATGGGCACCGATGAGCAGAAGGCATCTCAGGAGAATTGGACAGAGGAGAGATTTAATGTGATCATAGGGGACGCTCATCTTTCAGGGAACGGGGTAATAATGAGCAATCAATAATGTCCTTAACAGAGTTAGAGCGAGTGGCTGACAGCAGATGTAAGGCTCCGGCTAACAGCCTACGTCTGATCTCACATTACCACATGCACTGGGTATAACATGCACGTACGCACACGGGCAGGCGTACAGTATGTATGTACACGCGCGGACGCCAGCATATGGACCGGCACACCAACATACACCCACACACGTACACACACACACTCTCCTCAGGTGACATCCACCAGCATCGTGTCATTGTCTATCGATCAATAGCTGTAATCACATTCACAGGCGATGAACACGGCAGTAGGCTCTGCGCCGTGAACACAGTTTATCCGCAGACGGCTGATTTCACAGGCTACAATGACAAGCACCGCCGGCAGATTCTATCAGCTGCACTTGTAAGGTAATAAAAAAACATGCAGTATTTAAAGGAAATAGAGCTTTATACTCTGCCGTCTGCGGTCTAGAGTGTCAAAAGCCTGCCTATAACAATGTGTATTTATTGTGATAAATAAAATACCATTGCCACATCTTCTGTCTACGAAAGCTATCTAACTGAGAGCAGAACAGAAATTTAGTAGTCGATACCAATACCTGTGAAATTCCATGATTCTCGATACCAAATCGATATCATCAAAAAACAAAACAATAAACACTTAACAGCTAATGTTCTCCCCAAAAACAAAATTTTACAGGATTACATTTGAACACATCGTGTTAACGTTATAATTTACCTTCGCCTCATTTTTACTGAATAGAGCTTGTAGGCATCATAATGAAACTCAACGTAACCCCGGCCCTGTTGACGTTAACTACTTTCCTCCTTCTTCACTAAGCATATAGATTTGTGTACATTAGGTGAAATGTATGGTACTACAGCAGTCTTCATAAATGTTAGCAGCTACTCAAAGTCACTGATGCTGTGAAGCAAACAGAAAAAGACATATTCTCTGTTCACTATTCTGTATTCTCCCTACAGTTCAGCCTGATCTGGAGCGAGAAAGACAAGGACCTTGATAACAGTGTGGATGTATGTGCTTGTTGGCAACTTAATGTACTTTCACATATTTCCAGCGCAATATTTCTCACAGCAGCCGCAGATAGAAACTCTTGTTTTCACTCTTACTAAATAAATAATTACAGCTTTATTACTGTGGGGCGCAGCTCCAACCCTGAGGCAAACACAGGATCTGTACTTGTTTGTCATCTGGACAGGGAACAAAGTAGTGTCTCTCCAAAAGACAAATGATGCTCCAGTTTTGGGAACAGGACTCTCTGCTCGACTGATACCAGTATTTCTGACACTTCCCTGATTGAACCATCAGATTTTTATCACGTAAATAAAGATGAAAATGGTTGTGATTGGTCTATAGAAAAGTAGAAATGTTTTGATACTATTTTTTCCTTCCCGATACATGAACTTGTGGCCAATACCAAGTACCAATCCAATACTAACATTTTTCGGTACATAATAAGTTAATATATTGTCATTCTAGTTGTATATTGAAATTCTTTGTAATTATATAATATGTCTGAGGGAAATGTTGATATTTCCAATGGCCTCATCTTTTTCCTCTGTCATTATGCATTTCCTGCATTATGTTACCTACTTGCTAGCTTGCTAAATTGTTAGCCTCTGTGGCTTCTAGACGCTGACAGTAACGTTAATGTTGCTGTTGCAGCGGTGTTGTCACGACTTAACATCTTGAACGCCATTGTGTACACAACTTCCCATGTTGTAAACACAAGCTCACGAGTTTCATTTGAAGGCAGCAATTCTACCTGTAATCAGTCCTTCTTCGCTGCTCTAAAACAGTAGTTGCCAATGGCACAGTGAAGGCTACAGTTTTGGAGCGGCGAAGAAGAATTGATTTCCGGTTAAACAAGTTGACTTTTTTCTGGATTCATAAATTATGGTATCGGTGCATAGACTGGCGTACTCGTTGATACTGAATTTTAGACAGTATTGGACGCATTTACGATACTGGTATTGGTATCGGAACAACTCTATAGAAGAGTGCTACACGAAAGTATAAGAAGCAGAGAGATAAACATCTTGTGGTCCGTAAAGAAGATGGGAATATGATCAGGTAGAAAGGTGAAAAAGGGTGCGATTCAGCAGTGAGAAAAGGACGTGCAGTATTTATTGAAGAGATGAGCTGTGACATAAGATAAGGACTGACTCTGCCGTCCTATTGGAAGGGGAATGTCATTCCAGCACGGCGGTCCCAGGAGGGAGATGAGTCAAGGCCGAGGAACGAAGGGGCCAACGGCGCAGCCTGAAACTCAGGCCGTGATATTTTCATTTTTTGAAAAGTTGTCATGATGCAGTGATTTCCTTCGAAATGAAATCCATTTTTTATGACTTCATTTTCACACTCAAAAACTTGATGCTTCTGAAGACCCAGACAGCATACCTGCGTGACTGAAGAAATGATTGACATTCAGTCTGTAGACATTTTGTAAACAATATCATGCTGTTGCCGGTGCTCCAACCCTTGTCAACAACTTGTACTAACAGCTGACCAGATGTGTCAAGAGGGTTTCAGCGTCTCCTAGCAACAGCAAAACGTTCCGGCGCTACGGGCTGAAACCACCACACGGATTTCTATACTGTGTCATTCCTAATGGTGACCAGCAGAACTTCAAATAATTCTGCAAATGCCAATTTATTTATTCTGTTGCACTATGTTGGGGCCACTTTCCCCCCCGGCTTCATCACGGCTTTAACGCCGCCGTTCATCAGGTTGTTAGTTGCGCCGAAACTCTTCAACGTGGGGCCTCTTATCTTATCAGTCAATCGAAGCGACGGCGTTTGCAGGAAATGAGACGCACAAACAGTGATACCGCCAACAACACTCATCTGTCAAGACACGCCGGCTCAATTACCATACCGTAGCACCAAAGCCTCGAAACAGGATGCACGGCGCGGACGGCGAAGTGGATAAATTGAATCGCTGACGTTATACAAGCTAAGTCATTAGTCGCGTCCATATATGGGGGGAAAGCGAGCGCTCCGCGGGAAACGAGAGGTGTTGTTTTATTTGGTGTAGCTGTGCAAAAGAGGAAGTGATAAACTTCTTGCAGCACCGGGCATAAATCTGCATTTTTCTAATCATGAGTGTGTGTGTTTGTTTCTGATGCAGCCCCCTCATATTACTGTACTTGTTTGCTGCCTCTGTCTGGAGAGAAAAAGGGAGGAGGAGGAGGAGGGGGAGAGATATATAAAGAGAGACAGAGACAGAATGGGAAAGAGATACACTGAGAGAGAAACAAAGACTGAAACAAACACATACAGAGAGAGATAGGGAGGGATGCTGATGTGTGTACTGCATCCCAAGGGATCACTTACTCAGTATAGACACAGTACTGGAGGACAGAGCACAGCAAGGGTTCATTGGCCAAAATCTCTCCTCTTTACACACACACAATCCCTCCAAGCAATATTCCTGTAAGCACTCGTCCACTGAGAATAACCGCATTGACTGAAGTGGAGTCAATGTACGAGGACGATAGAATGAGAGGAGGGAGGGAGAAAAAAAAATAAAACGGAGGGATCAGGAGGAAGCAGCAGGAGGAGGAGTGTCCACCTGGCCGGTGTCCAGGGGAATTAAACAGTCTGTTTACCGCTCTCAGCGCCGCAGCAGCGCCATGTTAGCCTAATGGCACGGACATGAAGCCAATTGATTTGTGGACCAATAGACCTGTCCCACAGCACAGGCAGATTACCTAGATCACTGGCTCCGCATCGAGTAGACATCGCTTCTCGTTCGCGCCCCACAGGCAGCGGAATGTGAACAGGGTTTAATGTGCGTCTGTGTGGGCATGCTGGCATATACGTACACGTGTCGCTCGGATTAGAACATGAAACAAGGGGGCCGGTTTATGTCCGCGGGGGTTCGTTCTGAACTTGCATATTGTTGCCTTCAGGCCTCATTTATTATATATTTTTCTATGCTTCTCTATGTATTTGAGTAATAATGCACGGTGGTGCAGTGGTTGGCACTGTCGCCTCACAGCAACAGGGTCGCAGGTTCAATCCAGCTTGAGGCCCTTCTGTGTGGAGTTTGCATGTTCTCCCTGTGTTAGCGTGGGTTTACTCCGGGTGCTCAGGTTTCCCCCTACAGTCCAAAGACATGCAGATTGGGTTAATTGTTGACTCTAAATTGCCCAAATGTGTGAATGTGAGCATAAATGGTTGTCTGTCTCTATGTGTCAGGCCTGTGATAGTCTGGCGATCTGTCCAGGGTGTACCCCGCCTTCGCCCAATGTCAGCTGGGATCGGCTCCAGATAGATAGAATCCGATAAAATAATGCAGTAACTTGAAAAGCACTTGAATTCGATCATGACATAACATGACAAAAGTGGCATTATATTCATTGATAGCAGCTACGTAGTTGGCAAGTTATGGCAAAAATGACAGAGTTCCAGTAGGATAAGTCTGACAATGGTTTGATATCTAAGTTGCGAAATAGTCTCGTGAGACGGTTAAGGTTAGGCAATGACCTTGAATAGTGAAGGTTAGGAAAGGTCGTCGGGCAGCGAGTCTCGCAAGAGTTTCTATAAATTTTTTCGGCCCGTTAACGTTATCTTAAGCAGCTAAAGTACAGAGATGTCAATAGTCTCGCCTCACTCTAAATCCTGGAGGTCTTGTTATATGAACACACATAAAAGTTTTTAGCTAGAACTAAATTTACAACAAACGTCATCAAATTAATGCAGTTAGGCAACTTGAAAAACACTTGAATTTGATCATGACATAAAGTGTTGTTATATTTATTGATAGCAGCTACATAGTGGCAAAAATGACAAACTTCTCGTAGGCTACGTCTCACAATGTTTTGATATCGGAGAGTTAATGTTCGCTTAAGTGGCCAAGCAGACACCGACAAACAAAGAGCATAATTAACTAGACAGTCAAGAGTTTCTCTTTCATTGTGATATGAACACACATAAAAGTGATTAGCTACAGTACATTTCTCGACAGACATCATTACAGCTGGGGAAATTACAGGCTGCCGACTTAAAGGAACAGTATGTAACATTTAGAAATGGAATAAAATATTAATAAGTATGTTTTCTTTAGTGTATAATCACCTGAAAATAAGATTTGTTGTGTTTTCGTTAGCTTAGAATGAGACGTTTAGATCTACATATGGAGCGGGTCCAATTCACGACACCTGCCAACGCTTAGTTTATTCATTCATCTGCTCTGTTTTCATGCCTCATCACTAACCTCTTATGTCATTTCAGAGCCTGCCTGCAATCACCTCATTCCCTTCACCTGGGTTTCCCTGGCCACCTGCAGCTTGTTCACTAATCAGTTCCCCAGTCCATATATACCCATCCTAGTTCACCAGTCAGTTTGATAGCAAAACTGGCAGAGTGAACCCAAAAGCACGACCAGGAGACAGGCAGTTAAAAAATCAAGTAAAGTTTTTACTTAATAAAGCAGGGCATAGGTAAATACCAGGTAGTTAGTCCAATAAGTAAACAAATCCAGGCAACAGGCAGGTTCAGAAAACTAGTAGATCAGGCAGAACAAAGAAACCAAACACTGGCTCTAGAGAGAGCCATTCGCGTTTTCAAGATTCCGCGTCATACATGCTTGGCACGCGGGATGAGTTTAAACTGGTTGCAATCTGCAACCTCACTGCCGCCAGATCCTACACACTGCACCTTTAAACTTTCAAATTCTGATAAAATTGTGGCGATTTTGAAATTGCACTCTTTCAAATCACAATTTCGTAAATACATATATTAACAATTAGTGAAAGATTGAGTTATATACACATTTTCCATTTTCTCTTTTCTGCACTAAACATCAATTCCATCATTTTAAATGTTGGAAAAGTATTCCTATTAATATCATATCAATTTCAGCCCAGCTCCAATGGATCCTTTCTCAAAACCAAATTGGATTAAGTCAGAAAAAAATGTATGACAGTCCAGCTTTGTTTTCTCTGTTCCGATGAAGTTGACATTTGAGTGATATAAAGTCACCGAACACCAACATACAGTGTACCTTGTGTTAAAATGTGGATTGGGGAGTTGAGTGCATGAGATTTTCCTAGAAGGCTGCACGATGCACATTTATGGTATTAACAGTGCACATTGTCCCAAATTGAATGTTACACCCAAAAAAAAAAACCTTGCTGCCGGACAATGAAAGACCACACACACTTGAAACTACAGTTGTCCATGTGTACGGCCGAGGAGTGCGAATAATTCCACATTCTCCACAGTTTTCACTCATGTCAGTGTCCCACTTGATAAGCATGAAAATCCATTTATCTACAAAGGCACTGTACGCTCCGTATTGGACAATGTCTCTTTCATGGTCCCTTGCAGGCCCTTTTCCCGTCCACAAAGCCACCCAACTGACTCCACCACGTCTGTAATAGGGCCACATTCATTTGATATAGACACATCAAGGGGAGATATTGCGGTGGTTTTGCCGTGCATCAAGAGAAGTGGGACTGCTTCACAGAGGCGGCAATATGCTCTGAACATAAAAGAACAATGGACGCGAGGCAGATGCAAAAAAGAAAAAAGAAAAAGATACAGCGGACTGGACATTGAACGCCACAGAGACGCGGTTGAGGCTCGGTGTCATTATCATTCAGCCTTTTTGAGAGTCCTCCAGCGTTCGCAGGAGGACGGAGATCCAGAATTAGGCCTCTGAGGAGGAAGGAGGAGCCGTCAGATTACAGATTAGAAGGTGGAGAAGAGGGTGGGATTAAACATGCGGTCTAGATGGTCGCCCGGCTAATACAGCTCGCAGCTCAGCGAAGGGCGTTGTCAAATTAGTCCTGTGGATTATACTGCGGTTGGACGGGAAATGTTTAGAAGAAAAACGACTCTCCTGGAGATTCTTATTGAAACACTTTCCACACCGGTCAATGTTATTCATTGCTCATCTAATCCATATTTGTGTAAATGAGGTGCGCGGAGCTTTACAACACAAGGCAGACACGGAGAAAAAAAAAAAAACTCTGAGACTCGGGTATTAACAACGATGCTGCGTCTTAACCACCCCCCCGGCTAATGCGGCTAATGAATGAGAAAGCGCTAGCGGGCTACCGGCTCTAATTCTCCTTCACAGGCTATCATGTTGCAGCCCGGAGACGGATCGATACCATTTGCTCAACACACAGGAGGCCTGGGAATCTATAAAAGGGCTTTTATTGAGTAATTAAACACCCATTACTGTCCCGTGCAGCCAAACAATAAATTTGATCAGCCTCTCAGGCGCAGATCCGGCCGTGATTAATACTCAGTGCATGCATGACATAAAAGAGCACAATGACATTTTGCTAAATCCTGTCTTAGACGCTTTGACGGTGCAGGGAACAGGGACAGGGACAGGGGTTCGGCTGATTCAAGGTTGTTTGACAGGACCTTAAGAGAGCTTCATGTGCAGTGAGACGTTTGTGGAACTACTGTTCAACCCTGCTGGTCTGGGATCAATTCCCACCAGTACCTCCTGTCCTGAGGCCGCTACAGCAAGCAGGAGGGATGCACTGATCTGACTTTTTCCAGTCCCGATACCGATACCTGGGCTTTGAGTATTGGCCGATACCAGTGTTTAATCAATATGCTGGTGACTGGGATCATTCTTTTATGTGGAAGGCAACATCAGGCTGGACTTAAATATTGCTTTCCTAACTTAAATAAATCAATAAATACAAAGATAAACATTTACTGAATTGAATCAATTGTTGAAATAATAAATTGTTCACTAGCAACTTGGTAAAAAAAAAACTTCAAAATGAACAGGAATTAAGTGTAAACATTTTTATTGGAGCAACAAATTGTCCCAGTATATAATAGTTTATGAACATGGAATTGAAATAAATAGATCGGCGCAACTGTCACCAATATCCGATCCAGCTTTTTGAGTCAGTATCGGCCCGATATCGGTATCGGTGCATCCCTAAGCAAGCAGCATGCCCGGCTTTCTGTTAAACATCTTGTGGCGATGACGTGCTTCAGAACCTGCTCACACAAAAGTGATATTTTAAAACCTTTTTTTTTCTATTTGCACTTTGGACCGTAACGTTCTAAAGGCCTACAGAACCGTTAAGTTACTACTTAATATGGCATCAATATTTCTAAATGTCATTTTTAAGAAATAATATAGGCTTAAAATACATATTGGTAACTGTTGAGGCTGTTGTATGAAGAAATACATTAAATATTAGCTCAAACTTTACTTTAACTCCAGCTATTTGGCATTTATAAGCAGGATGTAAACATTGAACAAAAAGTTTATAACACACTATGATATGGATGCACCGATACCGGATCAGATATTGGTGACAATGGGGCCAATCTATTAAATTCTATATTTATATACTATATACGTTACATACTGGAATTTGAATTCCTGTTTAAGTTTTGACCAATTTGTTGCTGCATTTAAAACTGAATATTCCTTGTAATTCCTGTTCATTTTGAAGATTTTTTGTTGTTGTTGGTGCACCATTTATTTTAATATCTAACAATTCACTAACTGTTATCTATATATTTATTCGTTACATTTTGTTTTACAAAGTTAGGAAAGCGATGTTTAAGTCAAGCCTTACACTGGTATCGGAACGGTACTCAGTATCGGCAGATACCCAAAGCCCAGGTATCGGTATTGAGACTGAACTAGTCGGATCGGTGCATCCCTACACTATGATGTAGTTGTTTAAGTAACGTTTTAGTAATGATGCTCAAACTCCTTATGAGTTGCAGAATTAATTTCACTTTTAAAACGTATTTATTTGACTCTACAGAGCAATGGGTCTGATTCTTGTATGAAGAAAAGAAAGACTATTTTTGACAAATATTCGACAAAAAATGTCGTCAACCAACATAACTAGGAACAAGATCACATCACATTGGTCTTTACTGTCCAGCATTTTCACAGCAACTGAAGGCTGAACAGTTTTTTCCCCCCAATGTCCCAACGTTCCTTTTCCACACTCAAAAACCTGTTACAATCCCATCCTTGTTGGAGAATATTTAGCGTTGTTGAGCCAACAATATGGCATCTGGGTGATTCTCCTAAATATGAATGGCCCATTCACGGGGCTCAATGGAGTCGCTTGGCAATGGCCCGTCTTCCCCTCCCTCCTCCATACTCAAAACAATATTCAGCGCAGCAGTCTTGGCACTTTTCCCCGAAATCAACAAAAGAGGAACTCGAAGCTGTCCCTGAAACCCTCAAAGCATTAAGCCTCTGTGAGATGCAAGTACTTGGCACAAGCAAAGCGATTTAACGACAATGGGCAAATCATACAGTGCTTTGTGAGATTTAGGGGATACAATAGCACTCCGTTTCCAAAGCACACATTAGTAAGCATGTCATCGGGACCCCCTGGGGGATTTGAGCAGCCTAGAGGACTGTGTAGTGAAGAGGATAAATATATGTTACTGGGCAAGAAGATGGACCACTGCCAACGCCTCCCTCCTTCACGCAACATACTGTGGATTATGAGTGTGTGGAATACATTAATACAATAATCTTCTGAACACACAAACTAACCCGCAAACTGAACCCATTTGGCTTGTTAAGCGTATACATCGCAACACTTCCAAAATCAATTTACAACCATTTAGCAGAGCTCAAGAGGCGCAGATGAGGAGAGATTCTTGCCTTACAAAAAAAAAATAAAAAAAATAAAAATGAGCCCCTGCTATGAAAATAAAACAGAAAAAATACTTGTTATAAATGTGCGGCGCTTGCAGCCATGCTGACCTCTGAGTGCTAAACAAAACCAACAACGGACAAGCAGACACCCACTCAAAAGTCAATACCATGCGCGCCTCCTCTTCCTCTTGTATGGTTAATGCATGATGCCAGGTAGGGGAGACAGACGGAGAGTAGGATCTCATTATACGCTGCATGCTATCATTAGCTATCTACCACATGTGTCCATCCTGCCAACGGAGTTGTACAAGCAACATCCTAATGCTCTCGCCTGCTTCCAGTGGGGGAACTTGGCCCGCTTGCGCACACACACACTCCGAACGAGCATGCACTCACATGATCACAGGTAAGCAATACAAACACCTTCCTTTCCCCGGCAGGACTGGTGCACGGACGGATTTAAAGTCATTTTTCAAGCACAAATACTAAATATTCTCTCTCTAATTAGGGCCGTGTATCGGCATGAATCTGGCGATACGATACGTATCGTGATACAGGGGTTACGATTCGATACACTCAATACACTGAGATGGTGCATCTCTTTGCAAATGAAATAAAGTGAGTTCATCTTTGCATGTAAACTATTCCTTAAAAATCAATAAAGTGATTTTGAGAATCGATATCGTAAGTCAAAATATCGCGATACTCGATATTTCTGATATTTTCGTACAACCCTGTCTCTAATGTGAAGATTTGCTGCTTTTCTCTGCTTTATGTGATTGTAAACTTAATATCTTTGGGTTCTGGGACAGAGTTGTTTAAAAACGTTTAAGGCTATTTAACAAAAATGTAAAGTTACGAGCTAAAAATGGATGTAAAATCACAATGCAATGCAAAAATGACATAAAAATGCATTCAATCCATAATAAATTGGTCTTTTTTGGGGGGGAGAGTTGCTTCATTTGGGGTTGTTTCTATAGACCCGGTTGGTTGTTTCTCTCGCGAGATCTGGCAACACCGGTTCTGGACTGTTGGTAGGACAAAACAAGACATTTAAAGACGTCACTTTGGACTCTGGGAAACTGGGATGGACAAATCGATTGTCCACAGATTTGGCTCTACTTTAAGGTGCCACCGAGCACACACAGGAGCAAGTTAGACGAGAGCTGAAAACTATTTTAGTGATCGATTAATCCTTTCAGTCATTCATCAAGCATAAATAGTAAAGAAATGCTACAATTTCTCAGATTCCAGCTTCTCAAAACATGACATTTGAAGACATCACCGTGGATGGACAAATCGATACAATTCAATCCTTAGTTGTGGCTCTTATTTAAGGTGCCACCGCACATATACCTGTAAGGGTGCAAGTTAGATGTTAGACTACTATGTTAGCAACTATTTTAGTGTTCAAGTAACTTTTTCATGTCATTCATAAATCAAAATTAGACTCAAATAGCCGATCTATAAAATTCAATTCTATGTTTATATACATTATATACTGGACCAATTTGTTGCTGCATTAAAAATGTTGACACTTTTTGAAGATTTTTTTGTGTGATTTATTATTTTCATGATAAATAATTCAGTTGATGTATATTTATGTATTTATTTGTTTTACAAAATTAGGAAAGCAATGTTTAAGTCAAGCCTGACACATAACAGAATGATCCCAGTCACTTCCACACAGTATTGAAACTCCGGTATCGGATCGGTACTCGGTATCGGCCGATACCCAAAGCCCAGGTTATCGGGACTGAAAAGGTTGTATCGGTGCATCCCTAGAAAAAAGTGCTACAATTTCTCAGGTTCAAGCATCACAAATGGGAGGATTTGTTGCTTATTAATGTCATATACGATACTAAACTGAATATATTTGGGTTTAGGAGTTTTAGTGAGACAAAACGAGACATTTGAAGACGTCACCTTGGAGCTCTGGGGAGCTGTGATTTCACTATTTTTTGACATTATAGACCGAACCATTAGTCGAGGAAAAAAGAAGTCAGACTGATCGATAATGAGTGTAATTGCAGCTCCCTTCAATAGACAGACGCCCGGCGCAACAACGTGAAGCTACGTAGCAACAGCAGTTGTTTTTGCTCCCCGCTCCCAGTTTGTGTCCATCTCCCAGAGGCCACAGGCAGCTCAGTGATGCTGTGCCACACGCCCAGCCACTCAACATCCTTTGTGTCCATCCACTGGCAGCCTGCCAAGCTCTCACACACACACACACACACACACACACACACACACACATGCACCACCCTCGCACCCGACAAGCCATTGTTCATTAACGCGCACGCACACCTTTTGCCGCCTCGCAGACAAAAGTGTCCGACTTACTTGCCGCTCGCGCAAGACGCCTCGCTAATCAAGACGTTCAAGCTGAGCTGCAGACGGGTGGTGGTGGTGGTGGGAGGATGGGTGTGGGGGGGTGGAGGGCAGCAGACGGCCACTATCTAGCCGGGGCTTGCTGTTACCAAAATCAGATCATACAGCTGCAGCGGCGAGAGATTACAGTCAGATCCTTCCTCTCTCCTAGCTGTCATTTTCTTTGGCCCTTGTGGAAGAAAAAAAAAAAAAAAAAAAGGCTCTCGGCGGCGGCGGCGTCCTCCACCGTCGGGCCAAATGAGTGGCGAGCTCCTCCGCATATCAATGCACAATTTAACTTAAGACTTCCATGGCAATAACCTAATTAGAAACGGCGCCTTCTCATTTGAAGGCACAATGTAAAGGATAAGCTGTACGCCGCCATGTCTATTGAGGTCTAATGGTGCGGAATATTCCAAAGTGGACGTTTTTTTTTCCCGTTTTTTTTTAATAAGTCCTTAGCATATTTAACGCTTCCACACGCTGAATATTTTAATATCTAGCCGGAGAATCCGGGCCATGGGTGGTGGAGATTGCTGGTAAAGAGTAAAGGGAGGTGAGCGGGGGTCTGCTTAAAATTCAGAAAAGGGGGCAGCGGATTGTAGGAGGCAGAGAGGAGGAAAAAAAAGAGAAAAATCTACAGCTTTGATTTGATTAAAACCTGTGAAAATGACGCATTACATAAACCAAAAGAAACTTCAAACATTTTGGGGGGATTCGGGAGTTCAAAGAAAGTGAGATAATGCTTTTAATGCCGGAATTAACATGGAAATGAATTTAGCGGAATGTCTCTTCAAGGGTGGAAAAATGAGGCGGGAAAGTCTGGGAATTTGGTGACACTGATCTTAGATCAGTTTGGGCTTGACTGGCTGTTATTGGGGACTGATCTGACCGCGGTGTTTCTGTTGTCTTTTCTTTCTTTCTTACTTCTATTTTACTTGAAAACTGCTCATTTGAAACGCATGTAAGATGTCTTAACCAGGATTTAACTTTTTAGATTTTTTAACATCAGTTCAGTAGAATCTAAATGCACTAAAACCTGATCAAACACGAGTGCTGACCAATAAATCGCACTTTCTTCATCATCGCGATATGCACGATGAACACATCGCAAAACTGCAGACTACGGGGCCTCCGTGTTATCATCATAACGTACATACGCAACGTAACCCTCGGCTACATGAGCTAAAACAAAAGCTGTCTGTATGCAGTATGTTTAGCTTAGTTTGCCGCGTATCTTGAAAAGAAGGACAGGAGGAAGGACTTGATGTCTGTTTTCTTCATTCTTTCTAAACCTCAATTCATATAATTTATTTTATCAACATTTTAGATTTGTTTCCAGTGAGATATTAATGAGTTTATATGGTGACTTTGCTGTTGTAAACAAGACCGTTGCTGCTTTAGAAACAAACATGTAGCCTAGTTATATCTAAAATATTCAATTCTAGTCCAGTTCTGAATTCAAAGATAACCAAACTGACGTAAGTATAGCTGCTATGCACATTTTATTATTTGTTTATTATTGAACAATGATGCCTCAGGCGGATCGCAGGCCTATGTTATTATCATAACGTACATACGCAACGTAACCCTCGGCCACACAAGCTAAAACAAAAGCTTTCCGTATGTAGTCTGTTTAGCTTAGTTTGCCGCATATCTTGAGTTCTTGTAAACTTTGATAATTCACATCATCAGAGGGAGGAGGACAGAGGACATGAGGAAGGACTGATACGGACTGATGTCTGTGTTTTTACTGTTTAGCTTAGTTTGCCACGTATCTTGAAATCATGTAAACTAAGCTGAGACAAAGCAGCCCCATCTCTCCTCCTCTCTAGAAGAAAAGGAGGAAGGACTTGATGTCCGTGTTCTTCATTCTTTCTAAACTTCACTTCGTATTATTTATTTTTATTAACATTTTAGATTGTTTCCAGTGAGATATTAATGAGTTTATACGGTGGCTTTGCTGTTATAAACACACAACTAGGCGTACTACTGATTTAAGTATAGCTAATATGCACATTAGTTTATTTTTGCAGGCCTATCAAACAGCTGATCTTTAGAGTGCTACTGTGCTACATTATCTTAAGCATCACAGGTTGTAAACTGGTGAGTATTATTCCACCCCTGAGTCAGTGTGGTGTGGATACCCCCTCGCCTTAAGTACACCCATCAGATTCTGACTGGATAATAACCAGTCAGCACTGGGAGAGAGACGTGAGGGCAGAATGAATATAATTTGAGAGTGTGTGAGGGCGCACGGTTTGAGGAAAAAGGGTTGACTTATAATCCACCAACCCACAACTGTCAGTCACAGCAACAAACCCCAACAGCAACAACAAAAAAAATCCCCAAACCCCATTTGACAGAAACAAAATGCAGCCATGGTGAAGGAGGAGAGGAAGGGAGGGAGGAGTGGGGGGAGGATTGAGTGGATCATGGTGTCAAGGATTTTAAGGAATTGGCGTCCACTCATCTACGGAGAGAAACGTGTTTTTCGGGCAGCGGCGCTACCGACAGCTGCCTGCCGTCTCCGGGAGGGAAACTTAGATCAGCGAGGAGGGGCTGTCAGCGAAGCACGCACACAAAGACTTACACAGCCTTCCTCGCTACAGTTAGCTGACACAGTCTGTCTTCTGGGACGGAGAGAGAGAGAGGGAAAATAAGTGGACAAAGAGTGAAGTAGATGAGGGAGCAAGGAGACAAGACGGGCTGACGCACTGTCGAGCAAACGTGGAGAGAAAAGAAGAAGAGGAGGGGTGGTGGTGGTGGTGGGGGGTGGAGACGGAGAAGATGGAGAGAGTGAAACAGACAGACAGGTCCGAGAGGGATTTGTTCTATTTGCATGCGCCGGGCTCCCATGGGGTCCAGCTCCGCTCGGCGAGCCGAGAGCACAAAAG
Organism: Sebastes fasciatus; assembly: GCF_043250625.1. NCBI lineage: Eukaryota > Metazoa > Chordata > Actinopteri > Perciformes > Sebastidae > Sebastes > Sebastes fasciatus. The sequence continues at coordinate 9,421,263 of NC_133818.1, read as the reverse complement.
ATAACACTTAGCGTATTTGCTAAAAGATGACAACCCCCGTTTGAAGAGGCCCTTTGTCAGGACGCGCCGACAGGAGAAGCCCACTGATACGGACGCGGCGCAGACTAACACATGTCGGAAAAAAGCACAATATTTCCCCACATCTGGCACAAGTCCCACAAGGGAGAGAGAAGGGAGGAGGGGGGGATCGCACGGCGGCTCTGGGATGGTAAAACAGCTTTTAATGGTAAACATTACAGACTGATAGAAAGTGTCAGGATAATTTATTTATACGGTCCCACCGGGAGTCGCCGAGCCACCCTCGCAGCACCACCGGCTCTCTCTATTCATTTGAGGCAGAAGTATTTAGATAAATAAAAGGCCTGCCTGTTTGTAAAGCACTTTTTTTTCCTCCTTCTTCCATTCCTATTATCTCCCCTCTCCTCTGTCCCTATTAGCTGCATCGGAGATGTGAGGCGATACGTTATGTGTATAATGAGGGGGATTATTGCTACTGTCACTGCAACACGCAGCAGACAAGCGGATGCAGAGGGATGGATCTTAAGCCGGGGACTGTAGCAAACAAATAGACTTTAGAGGAATAAACAAACCGGCGAGGATCTACATTATTTACATTACACATGGAAAGCGACACGCGCACGGACGCGCCTGGGTTCCCTCGGCTCTTACACACACACACACAAACTTGCTTTTCGAAACTCATGCACCCAAGCACTCCCCATATGTTCATCTAGTTAATTCTTTAACGAAAATAGCTAACAATTAAGTGAGACTTTACACGTCCAAAGCTACAAATCTGCATCACAATTGCAACTTCAATTATGAACAAACATTTCAGTTTGTTCAGCTGAAATGACACAGCTGCAGAAAATGTGTGTGTCGATTGTAAATATGTGTAATATGTCATTTTAGATCACCTGAGGTCCAAATAGAAGCATTCTGTAGTTTGACAATATGGACACCTATAAACACGGAAACATTTACGAGGTAGTAAAATGCCGCAAGTGCAACGCTCACACGAGTGCATCAGCGGGAGGAAAAAAAGGAAACAGCACATGACGTGGAGCGAATAACTGTGTGTGTGAGAGAGAGAGAGCACACAGGGATCAAAGGTGAAAGGTCGAGTCCTCTAATAAGCGCTGCAAAAACCACGAATGTGCGGTCGCGGAAGTTCGACTCGACAGAAAGCGAATTGCGGTCCGATTATTCATTAGAAAACTATCCGCTGCAGCACTTGCAACAGGGTGGGATGGCTATTTTCCATGTTTCAACAATCCACCATTGTTCTATAACGTGAATGTGGAACATGTTTCCTGCAGCGTCGCAAACAGCTCACATGAATTTTTTTTTTTTTTTTAAATAGCTGAAATTTGAATCTTCTGCATGCATGACGCAGGATATATTAACTCTGTTATTAATGCATAATGTTAATAATAACCAGGTTTTCTGCACTAAAGTATGGAGCGAGAGTTTAAGTGTAACTAATAAATAATTATGAATATGACTTTGCGGTGATCGAGGCCTTATTTGCTGCGACACCGTCCACTTGTTCCCACTTTTTAATACTCAAATAAAAAAGAAAACTTGTGTGTGTGAGTTGAAAAATAAACTTCAGCATCACATCTATCTTGCTCTTCTTGCAAGTTTGATTATTAAACAAGAACAATATTTGAGAACAAAAAAAAATCTAATGAAGCCATGTGTTATTAAAATGCAGCACACTTATTATTACATATAATTACCAGGTATAGTGTGGCTGTTCTAACTGAATAAATGACATAAAGATGGAAAATAAAGCTTCAGTTTTGGAGATTTATCCTATAAAAAAAAATATTAATTTGAAATCAAGCTGCAGGTGTGAACACACACACACACACACACACACACACACACACACACACACACAATATGATACAATTCCAGTGAAATAAATACAAATACTCATCTGTGCATTATTACACCTTATAATGCATTAATAATAATAAAAATGTAAAACAAAAAATCCACCTACCATAGACGCTGTTGCTGCTGATCATCTCGAGCTGGAACAGTGAGAGGAAGAAGGAGAGGAAGAGGAGATGAGAGCATTGGAATTAAAATTTGAGAAAAAGAAAAATTCAACCAAAAAATGAAAAACACTTTTTCTTCTTTTTCTGTTTTTTTTTTTGCTCGAGTCGTGTGAAAGGTGGGCCCTCTTCAAGTAGTGGTGCGCAATAGTAGAGGCATCTAACCTACATGCATCTCATTAGAAAGTGGAGCCTGGGATGACAGGCAGGAGGGAGGGATGGAGGGAGGAGAGGAGAGGAGAATGAGAGGAGGGGTGGAGAGAAATCAACTGGTGCAGCTTTCTGGTGACTGTTTTGGAAAATGAGTTAAAATGTGCACTAATATGTCCAAAAAAAACACAATTACGCGCTGCAGTGACATTGGATCCACCGTCTGCATGCATGCATAGTGCAACTTGTTGTAACCACCACCACCAATGCTGCAGCCCATTCTCTCTACACAGAGGCTGATCCGTGTGAATGCAAGTTGTATTTTTCCTATATAGTGAGTGCTGCACAGCCAGACACATATAGTGCAGTCTATGCGCGCATTTACGCAAGGTGCGCTCCTTATAATAAAACATTAGAATAAAATACATAAGCATGCATTGTGATTGTAAACTTAAATGACAAACATATGCACAACTCTGCATCAACATGCACACTGCAGACTGCTGGGATCGTCTCCTCTACAGCTCTCTGACCACTATAATTGCAGATCCTTCTCTTACCTGCTTTTTTTCTCTTCTTCTCTCTCTCAGGTCGACCTCTTGGGTTGGGGGTTTTGGGAGGTGTTAGGGTCGCATCGATCCCGGGTGGGGTTCTGCTGATGAACGAGGTCCTCGAGGGTTAAGCCTGGCTGCGAGCGAGCTGAAAGCATCCCGAGGTATCGCAGGAAACAACACTGACCGCGGCCACTACTGCCATGTTGGAATTTCAACCAGCTCCTGAACAGAACAGCTGCTTCTCAGACTGACCAGTGCGCGCCACACTGCGCATGCGCGGAAAGGGGGTAAAGAGAAGAGAGGAAGAGAAGAAAAAAAAAAAAACTCAATTACAATTACTGCCCATAAGGTTTATTATGGGCGTCTAGTTTGTGTGGTGAAATGGTGAGAAGTGTAAGAGACTGAGGAGCCACTACCACGTTAACTAGTCTCTTATACTGACTTTATGACAGATTAAAGGTGCAGTCTTTTTTCTTTTTTTTTGTCGCACACTAAAATCAAAGTTGTATGTAACGTGTGTTTAATAATTGAAAAATAATGATTAGAGCCGTTTTATCTCGAGATCCTGTTTGGAAATGTTGGTTGCAAACTGGAACCAATCAGATTATACAGCCAGGGCCGACCCTAGCCGTTTTGGTGCACTAGGTGAAATTTGGATTTGGAGCCTGCGCGTAAAGGGGGTAAAGAGAAGGAGAGGAGAGGAGAAAAAAAAGCCTCAATTCCAATTACTGCCCATAAGGTTTATTATGGGCGTCTAGTTTGTGTGGCAAAGTGGTGAAATGATGAGAAAGATGAAGCGTAGAATGAACCGTGTTAGAGACTGAGGAGCCACTGCCACGTTAACTAGTCTCTTATACTGACTTTATAACAGATTAAAGGTGCAGTCTTTTTTTTTTTTTCGTCCGCAAACTTGAGTCTTTAGTTGAGTCTTTAATTATAAAAAAAATACATTTATTTATGTAACGTGTGTTTAATAAATTGAAAAATAATGATTAGAGATGTTTTATCTCGAGATCCTGTTTGGAAATGTTGGTTGCAAACTGGAACCAATCAGATTATACAGCGAGAATAAATCAGCCAGGGCCGATCCTAGCCATTTTGCTGCCCTAGGCGAAATTTGCATTTTGAAACATTGACAATGAGTGGCTGTGGACATGTACAGTGCTATTAGGGTTATGGTTAAACCCCCTAAGAACCCGAACTATAGCCCCGTAAACCACAATCAGACATCATAATGCTTTTGAAAACAAAAATTACGATTTTTATTGTAATAAATAACTGTATTTCTTATAATATAAATAAAGAATTGGTCCCTGATATTGTTGGCTTAAAGGTGTTTAGTCAGTTTCACTACAATTTACACTTTTAACAACAAATAAGTGCGGCCGGACGGATAAAAAAGTGTGAGAAAGAGACTTAAAGGGATGAAAAGTGTATTTATTTATTTATTTGTGCATTTGTTCCCTCAACACAGAAAATGAGGAAAGGTACCCACCGGCTTTTCTTTTTTCTTTCAAATTTAAAAAAAAAAAACTTAAAGAGAGCGACCAGCGCCCCCCAGAAGGTGGCGCCCTGAGCGACCGCCTATATGCCTTAAGCCAGCCCTGTTAACAGCCCCTTCTATAGCGCACTGGAAGCCCCCTAGAAGCCCCCTGGCCGCAGTTTGGAAACCCCACTCAAGTGCACACGGGGGCAAACCTGCGCACCCGCCTCCCCCGTCTGCCCGAAATCTGACTGCAACACGCGCCCGCAGTGTCTCCCCGTGATAATTATAGCAGCGATATGGAATTAGCAATTGAAGCCCTAATTAGAATGAAAATGTCCCAGTTAGCCAGTTATCAAAGCACCAGCGGGGAGACCAGATTTAAACAAGACATCAAAGATGGAATAACTATATCGGCTCATTGTTCCTCATCACACCCACGAGTTGGTGGTGTGCGCCGCTGAAAATAGTCCGTAATGTGATCAAATACGATTTAGTGTAAGGGGTTAAGAAAAGGGCGTAAAGATGTGGAGGAAAAGTCAAACAATCTAGAGGGTCAATACAGTCAAACACGAAGTTACCACTGAGCACACATGTAGAAATTGTTTCCTTCCTCCACCTGCTGTTCTTCACAGTCTGTGTTTATTAGAGCAGCTGCAGCGGATGATCCGCTCTATTACTGAGAGCTGAAGCTCCCACCTTTCACTCTCCATTGTCTATAATTAATTGTCTTTTTTATTTCTTTACAATTCCATCAATTCATTACATTTGTCAAGCCTGCAATGCAATCAAGGTTTTGTTAGCGAAATTGATTTAAAAAAACTCCACTAATCGCTGTGTAATAGCTTTGTAAAGAAGTGTTATGCGGCGCTAATTATTAGTTAGTAATTAGACAAAGCCTTAAATTAGCGTCTTTAATGTTTAAGTGAGGAAAACAGGGCTTTATTATTATTACAGCGTGCAGATGCGTTGCCTGAGCACCCTGATTTGCATACCGGAGGCAAAGGTATAATTCAAGTGTGTTGAATATGCAAGTGTTGCTATAAAAAGGCACGCGTTGATATGAAATGTTAACGCCTTTCAGGTTGAATTTTGTGACATATTTTCTGATTTGTGACGACACAGAGATGTGTGTGTGTGTGTGTGTGTGTGTGTGTGTGTGGTGGAGGAGATTTAACGGCAACATAAATCTAAATAGATTTTAACTCATTAGCCATTGGAGAGGTAATGATGTAAGTCTGCCACTAATGAGCTTAAGCTCTTAATTGAATAGGAGGGGGGCTGAGAAACACACACACACACACACACACTGTATGGACACCTACACAAGCCTAAATGCACAAAAGGGATCTACACACAAAGGCACACACACCTACAAACACAATCCCGCCTCCTGTGTTGGTATGGGGTGTTTTTTCCCTCCCTTCCCTCTCCGGGGTCATTGGGTGGTGGGTGGGTGGAGGGGGTGTAGTCATAGTCACATGACCAGCTAAATTTCAACTCCAGTGCCTGCGGACTTCAGTGTCGGCCCTCATCACTTCCACGCTGCACTTTTTCAGCTTTTTACCCCCATACACAGTAAAAAAGATGACAAATAAACCAGATTTAATATTATTCCTTGTGTGTTATTTATTAGAATCACTACTATAATTGATATACAAGGAAAGGAAGAGGGGATAGTCATAGTCACGTAACCACGTAAGTTTCAATTCTCATCACTTCCCTGCTGCACTTCTTTTTCAGCTTTTTACCCCACATAGCCTACACACGCCATAAAATAATAAAAAAGAGGACAAATAAGCTAGATTTAATATGATTCCTTATGTGTTATTTATTAAATTACTGCTATTATTGATAAACAAGGAAGGGGGGTTGGTAGTCATAGTCACATGATCAGCTAAATTTCAACTCCAGGTTTTGCCCTATTCACTTCCCTGCTGCACTTTTTCACTTTTTCAGCTTTTTATATGCCATAAAATAAAAAAATAAAGCCAAATAAACCTGATTTTTTATTATTCCTCTTGTGTTATGTATTCAATCACTCCTATAATTAATATACAAGGAAGGGGGGTTGTCATAGTCACATGATCAGCTAAAATTCAGCTGAATTTCAGCTAAATGCCTGCGGACATCAGTGTCATCCCTCATCACTTCTCCGCTTTTCCCCCCCATAAACATGTCATCAAATAAAAAAGAGGACAAATAAACTAGATTTAGGGGAGGGGGGCGTAGTCATAGTCACATGATCAGCTACATTTCAACTCCAGTGTCATCACTTCCCCGCTGCACTTTTTCAGCTTTTTCACTTTTTCAGCTTTTTCCCCCTACAAACATGCAATAAAATAAAAAAAGAGGACAAATAAACCAGATCTAATATTATTCCTTGGGTTTAATTTATGAAATCACTGCTATAATTGATATACAAGGACTTTTCTTTAATATGAGGCAAAAACAAAAGGCGTTTTTTTTTTTTCCACAATCGGTGCTAATCAAAGGACCCATTGAACGCCACACTAATCAAACCCTCTACCGCAAATGTTCCATATTTGCAGTATTAGAGGAAAAAAACATGCAACACGCCCCGCCGCTTTGATGCCACCCCCTTCTAGACACATTTCATATTTTTATTCATCTCTTCCAAATAATTATCAGCACTTAACCCGGCACGTCTGCGAAGACGTAAAAATGTCAAAATCAATTTGGACGAAGAAGAAAGCTTATAGGATAAAAATGTCCATTCTTTATAAAGTGTGCATTTAGAATAGATGTTCCCTTGGTAATACAGGCTATGGAAATGATGATATCCAATTTCTTAGTGTCTTCTATCAAATATACTGTGATATAAACAAAGCCCCAGTGAATGGGGGGACAATCTCAAAGCAGGAAATCCAAAGGGAGGAGAAAAGGGGAGATTAGAAAAGCCCAGATAGTGTTTCCAGTCGCTGAGATAAAGAAGAGGGGACATAATGTAGGAAAATAGAAGAGGGGATGAGTCGTCTTTGCTCCGGGAGTGTGTGGCCAATCCACTTTTATGAGCCCAGACTAGCGCCCTGATGGGACACGGCGTAGATTTGAGCAGAGCCTATTGAGCATAAGCTGCTAAATTTGGCAATAAAGGGAATGTGATTTACTGTAAGCTCCAGTGGGCCGAGAGCGACGCAGCAGCCGACGGCGTGCACGCACACACACACACACACACACACACACCTGAGAGCGTAAAAACACACACACTAACAATAACTCACTCACTCTGTTACTGTCTCTTGCTCTCTCCCTCATTCTCCCTGACACACACACACACTCGGTGCGAACGCCTGGCTGGCTCGCCACACACTCGCGCAGCCACTCATGCGGCTCAGCGGCAGTGACTTTGACAAATAACCAGGAAGTCCTGGTGTTGGCTTAAAAACTCCAACTTGTTCAGTTGCAATTCTGCATTTGTCCTGCTTTAATGGCTGTGGAAGTGGCTTTGGAGGTAATCTGTCAGTGATTGATTAGAGCCCGGCCAAATCCCCTCACTGAATGCATTGGTAGGCTGCAGGCCCGCCTGCTGCTGTGTGTGAGGCAGAGAGAGAGACACACAGAGAGGGACAGGGAGATGAGAAACACACAGTTCTTCTGTGTGGGAGTGCATTTATGTAGGTGCAGCAACTCAGCAGCAATTCAATGGCAAAGTTTACCCGTACTGATAAGAATCCAATAATCCAATATTGGATCAATTTCAAAATAATTAGAATTTCTCATGTTGTAAAATTTTTTTTTTTAATTTTGTCCCTTTTAAATATATTTGTTTTTTCAGATCTTATTAAAATCCAATACATAGAAAAGTATTGTAACATTTTCCTTTGTCGCATAAATTAACATAAAGCATTGTTATTATACCTGAACAATTTGTAATATATATATATATATTAGGGGTGTAAGAAAATATCGGAAAAATCGTATGTTTTGTGATACTGTATCGATTTTTTATTAATAGTTTACATGCAAAGATTAACTCAGTCAAGACTTTTAATTTAATTTGCAAAGAGATGCACCGTCTCAGTGTATGTGCCCTCTCAAAGTAGTGCTATGATGTTGGATTTTACAGGGACTGTGATGAATACAAATGCAGATCTCACTGTTCCGACTGCTTAAAAAAGTCAACTTCTTTTAATCAGATTTTATGCATATGGCGTTGTGTTCTTTACACTGAGTTTTTTTCTAAAATTAGATTTTAAAAATCGCAATATATCGCCTTATATCACAATGTATTGAATTGTAACCCCTGTATCGTGATACGTATCGCTAGATTCTTGCCAATACACACACATATATATATTCCTTTTGTTTGCAAAAAGTCATTGACAGACAGAGAAATGTACAGTATATTATCCTGCGACATAGAGACATAGTTACTTGTGTTTGAGGTCAGTTACACAACAAACAGGTCGACCTGTTAGGGCTCTCATGAACAGAATATTGGATAATATTGGACGTATTTTGGATGGTAGTGCTGCTGTGTAAAAAAGTACAAAAGAGAGCCCAAAATAGATGTAATGTGTCATTTTGTACAAGACATCTAAAATGGATGGAGTCTTGCTTACTTACTTTTAAAGAGTGGAGTCATGGGTTTGAATATTATGTTATTACATATATATATTAGGGCTGTCAAAGTTATAACTAATGCAAATTTCTTTAACGCAACCTGTGAGCTTTAGGTTGTAATGGGCTCAGTTTTAAAGCTAGAGTGAAGATACTGGTATCATATGAAACTATGACAACCTAATGAATCCATCGGTACCAACCATGTCATACTAGCTTGTAGTGAAGGAGGTTAAATAACGCTCCAAACTTACGCTACATTTTGGCGAGTCATGTCCATTTTCAAAGGGGTCCCTTGATCTCTGACCTCGAGATATAACGCACATGTAAGCACCATTTACAATCCTGTTGTTGGTCGAGGTGGACATCATTTAAACTACTTAAATTTAACCACGTTAAATACTGTCATATCTTAGATATTAAAAAAAACACACATAATTGTTCCCAAACTTTCGAGCTTTGCCGGAGCCTGGATGATTCTTCTATCGGAGAGGAAGCACAGATAGGGACGAGTCTCTCTGCAGCTTAACGTCCACATTATCCTCCATCTTGCATAAAAAAAGGACATTTTAATGACTGCACAGATTTAATCAATTCTTACACTTCACATGCTGCAAATGAACGAGCCCACTGATGATTACACTTCCCGTGATGTCATCATCGCATTTTTATATATATGAGTTGAATTTTGCATGTAGAACAAATGGTGTTCATAATGTATGTAATAAAGACAAAACATTCATGCAATGCATTTAAATGTGTGTTATTGGACAATAATTAGTGCAATATTCACACTTCAAGTTACTAAGACTGACCATGCAAATGGATATAATGTCTGTTTAACAGTATTTCAAATGGTCCGCAATATTACTGTCCCTCTTCTCATCAGTCAGAACTAGAAAAACATTTCTTTTTCTTTTCATAATCAGTCCTTTTTGCCGAACGCGTCGAGGCTCTGACCATGAAAATGTTTAGCATGAATGTTAATATCGCTTAAGTGATAATTATTCTGCTCGCCACAAACCTGACTAACAAAATGGAATTCAATCAGAGCCTGCGCATAATGACAGTCATTATGAAAATAATGAATAAAAAAAGTAATAATGACATCCCTGGCTGTATTCAGACCTCTTTTTCTCACACATCTCCATGGTGATCTGAATCATTTTTTCTTTTTTTTTCAACTCCACATTCTGGCTGGCCAATGGCCGCTTTAATCACATTGTTTATGGTAAACCAAGCGTTGTGTGCGAGCTCTGTGCGTGGACTCATTTAATTAACCACTTGAGAGGTGTAGCCGAGTCTACGGTAGTCCGCCGTTGTCTCCTGCAGTGGTGAGAGCAGGGTTATTGTTGCTGACCAGTCCATCTCTCAGCAGCTCTCTGCAGCTCTCTCTGTTGGCTCTTTGAAATGAGACGAATCTCCCTCCGAGCAAGAATTTCCCTTTCTACCACTAATGCGAATCAACGCCTGACAAACAGGAACAATATAATTATGGGGAAAAAACATCTCACCAGGGTCGTGGACGAAGAGATTATGCATGCTGGGATTAAATTATAAATCACTGGTTGCTCTACGCCATTAAAACGTCTATTTAACTTTATATTTAGGCTGTCAATCAATTAAAATAGTTAATCGCGACTAATCGCACATTTTTTATCTGTTCAAAATGTACCTTAAAGGGAGATTTGTTTATTTAATACTATTAACGACACAAAACAATGACAAATATTGTCCAGAAAACCTCAAAGGTACTGCATTTAGCATAAAATATATGCTCAAATCATAACATGGCAAACTGCAGCCCAACAGGCAACAACAGCTGTCAGTGTGTCAGTAATAAAGTAGTAAAGGGGAGACTCGTGGGTACCCATAGAACCCATTTTCATTCACATATCTGGAGGTCAGAGGTCAAGGGACCCCTTTGAAAATGGCCATGACGGTTTTTCTGTGCTAAAATTTAGCGTAAATTCGGAGCGTTATTTAACCACATTTGCAAAAAGCGAGTATGACATGGTTGGTATCAATGGATTCGGTAGTTTTTTTAGTTTTATACGATGCCATTATCTTCACTCTAGCTTTAAAATTGAGTCTGCTACAACCTCCAAAATATTTGCAGCCCATCGCATTTTTAAGAGGTTAATTAAAAATAGAAAGTTGCGATAATACGTTAAAGAAAATAGCAAATTTGCGTTAACGCGTTACTATTGAGTTCACTTTGGCAGCCCTAATTTTTGCACATTTTGTTTGTAGCATTATTATCCTCCTTCGCAGCAAGCTAGTATGACATGGTTGGTACCAATGGTTCCAATTCCTTCCGTTTTCTAGTTTTATATGATGCCAGCATCTTCACTCTAGCTTTAAAACTGTCTTACTGCCTGCCTGTGACCTCACCGTGACCTGGGTTAGAGTCCGCTAAAACCTCCGAAAGATCGGTTTGCGTTAATGCGTTATGAGAAATTAGCGGCACTTAAACAAATTTACATTAACGTGTTATTATCGCGTCAACTTCGACAGCCCTGCTTTATATTCTACATATTTACATTTCTGAATTAAAATAATTAAATTGACTAAATTTAAATTTTTAAGCAGCTACTTATACGAGACAGACTACATTTTAACCCTGTACCTATAACAGTCACAATTTGTTCTCCGTGTGCTGTACTGTACGTGTGAGCGTTTTTCTCCCACACAGCAGATGTGTTTTTGGTGGACCATGTCCTTGAGGTTTACTCTTTTGATTCAATAGCGCTCCACATGGATGGACTCAATCAGATACCTCAAACCCAGTGAAGGGTGATGTTCAATGGAGCTGAAGTTACACTGCAGCAGCTCCTCGGAGAAAAGACGGCCCGGTTCCCAGACGATGTTTACATGTATAGACACTCCTTACCCCTGTACAAACCCACAGAAAACCTGAATTTTAAGTACGCAAACAAAGCCATTTTGACTTGCTGACATGAAGCAGCGCAGATAAACCGCTTAATTGTTGTCACTGGCATGGAAATGTGTTTTATGTTTGCAGTTTTCTGCTTCATATAGTTTGCCGAGTGTCAGTGAACGTGGAAGATTTCTTCACTTAAAATAAATCCTCTTTTTGGCTTTTTTTCCACTGTCAAACCAATTTTAAATCATTCAAAATGTGTATTTAAATCATCAAAGGTGCAGCGCAGAGATCACATCGTTTATCCTAAAATCAGATTTAGAACAGATGTAAAGCTTAAAAAGGATGTCAGCAGACGCAGCTGCAGTTAGGTGTACAAATCTTTTTAGAATTGTCCCGTCTCCCGAAACACTCACACGCAGTTCCTGAACAATAACTAGGAGCAAAGAACTTGAAATGGCCAACAGGGTTTCTGGCCCTAGAAGCCATTACTCCTTGAATACCTTGAGGATAATGAAACTGGGCCAGGGGAGAGCGGAGATGGAAAACTGTGCTGTTGGAGTGCACTGAGCCATCGCACATTTCTGTTTGAACCCATAACACTGTGGCCATGTGACAAATGATAGCAAAACACGGAGCCCCGAGTCCCTCGGAGAAGATTATAGGCAGCCGGGTTCAAACTAAAGGTGCATCCTTTTCACTGTTCGTGTTACGTTTGTGATCATTAGTCCCGGGACCTATTTGTATTTCTGCAACAAGCTGTCAGGTAACCTTAAGGGAATAGTTAGATGAGAAGATTGTACCACTCTCATGTCTAAATATGAAGGTAGAGCCAGGAGCAGGTTAGCTTAGTTTAGCATAAAGACTGTAAGCAGGGGGGAAACAGCTAGCCTGGATTTCTACAAAATAAAATACACCTTCCAGCACCTCAAAAGCTCACTAATTAAGATGTTATATGTTGTTTGTTGCAAGGGAAACACCACCCACATTAAGAATTCCAATATGTTATATCAACCCGGTCTCACAGGAAGACATTACACGGACATTTCGCATTTCATCAGTACGCAATTTTTCGTGTGTCATTTTTACGCCACGCAAACGTCAGTTAAGTTAAGGCAAGAAAACCACTAACTTAGGTTTAGGCAAGAAAACCACTTAGTTAGGGTAAGGAAAACATGGTTAGGCTTAAAATAATTACGGAAACGAAGTAAAACACTTACGGAAACAAGTACGGAAAACACGTCACAAACGTCAATAAAAAACATATGACTAACGTCACTAACGTAACTTACGAAACAATACACCGGTCTCCTGGTTAAAAGTCCAGTGTTTGTTGGACTGTCTTCGACCATAGGACATGTATGAATTTTGAAAATCGACATAGTTCCACTTTAATCCGTACGAAAGAAGTATAAAATCAATTGCATTTTTTAACCTTTGGACTAAGCCAGGCTAGCTGTTTTGGGAACTGACTGCCCATTATTCCGAAACCCAGGGCTGGCTTAAGGCATAGGCCATATAAGCGATCGCCTAGGTCGCCACCTTTTGAGGGGTGCTGGTCGCCCTTTAAAAGAAAAATAATAAATAGAAAATTAAAGAAAATTGTTTTTCTTTTTTAATATGCCGGTAGGCGCCCTTCCTCATTTTCTGCATTGAGGTAACAGATATGTTGATATCTAATTTACAATGTAAATTGTAAATAAACCGACAAAACACTTTTAAGTCAATAATATAGGGATCAATTGTTTATTTATATTATAAGAAATACAGTTATTTATGAAAATAAAGATCTTAATTTTGTCTTAAAACTATTGTGACGTCTGATGTGTGTTGCAGTTTACAGGGTTAGGGTCAGGGTAGAGGGTTACGGTTCAACCCCCCCAAAACCCTAACCCAAGAGGGGTGAGGGGTGGGGCTCCAAATCCGAATTTCGCCTAGGGCACCAAAAGGGCTAGAGTCAAATTTTTTGTTTTACCCCGACTGTTGGGGTTTTCGGAATAATGGCATGCTGCATGCTGTCCAAGAGTATAGAAGCAAAGAGACGAAACTCTGGTGTTTCTTTAACAACAGCCGCTGCCTCCATTTTGGACTGAAAACACATATTATATTCATAATATTTTATTGTTCTACACATGCCATTTCAGTAGAATAATACAATAGAATATAAATAATAGAAATATTTGTTCTTTGTCGCCATTTCTCCCTCCTTTTTTATGCTAACAATCTCCTAGCTGTAGTGTCATATATAATTGATAGATATACAGTTTAAGAGAGATTTACCGTAAGAGTAAGTGCATTAAAAGTTTCTGTGTCATAATATATCCCAGTAAAATCCAAATATCGATTTCCTCGGAATAAGGAAATGCATTTTGTTGCACTTACAGCATGAAGGACTACCCAGACTATTTCTGCTGTGAGTCACATGTCAATTTGTACCAGTTCTATCTGAGAAATGAACATTGGCTGGGAGCAGACTTCCTGATTGGTCATTTTGAACCAGAGAAGTACGTCTGCATGTCCTGACCTCTGCCCGTTGTTTCTTCATGCTCGGCTGTATAACAAGACCATCACACAGCACCGACGGGAGACAGGTCTCAGCTGCTCGCACTCTTATCAGGATGGGCTGCGCGGAGTGAGACGCCTCGAGGAAGTAACAGTAAACAACGCTATAGGGTTCCAGTTGCTATACGCTCAGGCGCTCATGCAAAATTCAGCACTTTGTATGTAGACTGAGACGGAGCCAAGGCAGAAGGCAGGGGGTTATGTTTTAACTGGTGAACCTTCAGAACTCCACTATTCCCTCTCTAATTCTGACGGAAATGTTTGCGCATTTGACCCGAGAGCGTGAAACAGAAATATTAATTGCTGCACTTATACATGAAGAAATTCAAACAGCGGTTGTTATTGGCGAGTTCTAGCTCTAACCAGTTATCTCTCGCAGTCTCTCTCCCAAGTCCTTTAATGGTGTGATTGCCCTTAACTCCACTGTAAATCTCTCCCCAACGGCTTATGGTTCAAATTAATGGCCCTGCCATAAGTGTTTGAATTTCATGAATTGTAATAATACTTACATCACAAGACACATGAAGTCATGTCTCCCTCTCTACAGTGGAGATATGATACATTTTAGAGGGATGCACAAAGTGGTCCCTTGGTACAGTAGTGATGTATTCTAATAGACTGTGCTGGCCAACCCCCGGGTGCAGATATTCATGATTCATATTTGAAGGCTGCAGAACATTTAAATGGGACATTAAATGGCGAAGAAGATTAAAACACTGTTGGCTTTGTGGAATAACTGGGACGTTCGCTGCCTTTTTTTTTTTTTTTTTTAGTGATAACTCGCCGTGTTCCAAGCAGTTGAAAATATATGTAAGTCGACCTGAAATTTGAATTCTCTTTATATGTAAGGAAATGTAAATTATAATAATACTGCAGCTATTTTGCATATTTTTGTTTGTGGATAAATGTGTGGAGACTGAGTCTATAAGTTTCAAGCCACTGGGAGAGGCTTTTTCCCATGGCAGCATTTGCTTGTCAGCCAGGCGACGGCGTGCTGCCAGCTACAGTGGTGCGCCGCTAATTAAAGGGATAGTTTGGATTTTTTTGATGTGGGGTTGTATGAGGTACTTATCCATAGTTAGTGTATTACCAACAGTAGATGACGGTCAGAACGCCCCCAGTTTGGAGAAAAACACAGGAGTACCGACACCGGAGCAAAGCAATGTACTGCTGGGGACGGGGCCAGCAGCAAAACGTATTTAGCAACCGAAAATAATCAATATCAGTTTAAAGTGTTAACAATTAAAACTGATTGATTGACAATTGATTTTTTTAGGCGAGCCTTTCTTTTAGGTGGCTAAAACAAGTTTCGCTGCCAGCCCTGTCCACAGCAGTACATTGCTTTGCTCCAGTGCTGGTACTACTGTTTCTCCAAACTGGGGGCGTGCCGAACTCATTATCGCAATCAATCTTTCGGAGGTTGTAGCGGGCTCAGTTTTAAAGCTAGAGTGAAGATACTGGTGTCATATGAAACTACAAAAAACCTAAGGAATCCATTGACACCAATATCATGCTAGCTTGTTGCGAAGGAGGTTAAATAACGTTCCAAAATTATGCTAAATTTTGGCAAAGAAAAACTGGCATGGCCATTTTCAAAGGGGCCCACTCCCATGTTGATTAGAGTATTAAATACTTGACAAATCTCTCTTTAAGGTACATTTTGAACAGATAAAAAATGTGCAATTAATTTATGATTAATCATGATTAACTATGGACAATCATGCGATTAAAAAGTGATTAATATATATATATATATACATATATATATATTTTTAAGCAGAAATGTTATTCAGTTTTAGTTAAACTCTAAATTGTTACTGACAGTACAGAAACATGACAATTTGTAAGCTTCAAATAAGGTTAGGAAATGGACAAATATGTCCCTGTCTGTCATAATGATCCTACAACTGTATCCAGCCATTATTATTATAGGTACATGTTGTGCGTCTCTGAGAGCGAGCGCGTGATGGTGTGCGACACAGACGTGTATGTGTGTGTGTGTGGCAGAGCAGGAGGACAGACTTGATGATCCCCCGTCTCCCGGTGACTGTGTGGAGCCAGCCAGCCGTGGCGAGGCTGCCATAACTACCAGTTGAGCTCTGTCAGGGAGATGACCCACTCTCTATTCAACAAGACCTGCCACCCTGACAGACAGACAGACGGACAGAGAGCATGACGGACAGTAAGACAGGCGGGCGGAAAGACAAAAGACACAGCATGTGAATATTTTAACTGTCGACTGAATCCGAGGAACTCGCTCGTCTCGCTCCAAACAGCTGAAAACTGGAAAAAAGCCGTAGGTGTAATTGGACCGCAGCGGCGCAGGTCAGAAGTCAATGGTCTTATTTGAGGGCTAACACCATTTAAGACTAATTTGAGACGATGTGTTATTGTGCCTTTAACTAAGTTTCTAACCTGATCTGTATAGAGGTTCATTGTGCTTTTAAAGGAGACCTGCTGCCCTGCAAAAGGCCATCTAATGGTTTTTCAAACCCACAGTATTACTTTAATGTACTGCGGATCAAAGGATAAAACAACCACTTCTGCAGATGAGGAGGGAAAAAAATGTGAAGTGCAGAGAAGATTTTAGATTTTCTTTATGAGAAGTCCATTTGGGTTCTCACTGTTACGGATGATTATAGTCTCGCCAATGATTACGAGGCACTTAAGCAAAAAAAAATCAAAGCACATTTATTATGCATCCTACCCCATACGTTTCCAAAAGTAAAAAAAAAATATTTGCACAGTTATAGTGGAGTTATTAAATTATTAATGTGTTTAGCCTGTTAATTTATCCCCAATGAAATGAAAAGAAAATAACTTTTTAACAGTTTTATTGCATATTGAACATAGTTTTGAGGCAGAAAATTATGCACCACAACTAAAGGCCTTTGCACACCAAGTTTGTATTTTTTGTCCAAAATTGACACATTTACAAATAAATATGACTTTACGTCAGTAACGTTTACAAACCAACTCCAAAACGGCCGTCATAAAAGTTTTCGGAACAGGTTTGATTTTCTGCTTTTTTTCGCATCCGTCAAAAGGCAACAGAGGATTGTTTGACCTCTCAGAGCCACCGTCCGACGTGCAAACGATAGACATTCCCTTTGTATCCCAGCACAAAGACGTTTTACAATAAATAAATAATGCCGAGTTTAAAGATTGATTGTGGTAGGTGGTTGCTTGTAACCAACCTGCTTGTAATCGGTTGGGATGCACCGATACCGGATTAGATATCGGTGACAATGGTGCCGATCTATTCAATTCAATTCTGTGTTTATATATTATATACTGAAAATTGAACTCCTTGATCAATTTGTTGCTGCATTAAAAAGGGTTACACCTGAATTGTAATTCTTGTTAATTGTGAAGATTGTTTTTTGCCAAATTGTTGGTGTACAATTTACTATTATAATAATAACAATTCACTAAATTTATATCCATCTACTTATTTGTTACATTTAAGTTAGGAAAGCAACCTTTAAGTCAAGCCTGATGTTGCCTTGAACATAAAATAATCATCCCAGTCTCTTCCAACACAGTGAGGCATACAGCTTATTAATTAAATACTGGTATCGGATCGGTACTTCGCATTGGCCGATACCCAGAGCCCAGGTATCGCTATCTGTATTGGAACTTAAAAAAGTCGGTTCGGTGCATCCCTAGTAATCGGGAGTGATCGCAAAACAAAAACGTACGAAAGATTAAACAGTAGTGATTGTGCTCTAGGCAGCTAAACCATAGCTTCTTGCTATTGTCATTAATTCGTAAGCCTCATTGGGCCTAGCGCTACCCATTGCACTGTCGCATTTAATTCAGTTTTGTCTTGTATTGCGAATTTTCGCAACGAATAGAATAATAAAGTGCATCGAACTCAGTGTGCAAGGTTTCTGTGCATAACAATTTTTATCAGATGACGGATTTAAAAAATAAGATGAAGGACGTTAAGTTTAGAGTGTTATAAAGACCCTAAACAAAGTGTTATTAAGATAAATGTTTGAAATGTGACTTCTTAGAGGGGAATTCTCAGCATTAGTACAAACGTTAATTGGGTTTCTTATTATAAACCAGGAACCTCCCATGTATGTATATGCATGTGTGTGTATCCAGGCACTGTTGCTCACCTGTGTGCATCAGTGCGTTGGTTTTGTCATCGGTGTTTGTGTGCGAGTAGCGAGGTCAAGACCCGGGCTGGAGGCCCGTCCCCGGAGAGCTCGCCTCCAGCGTGGCCAACTAACACTACAAACAATTAAAAACCACTGCTGCCTCCCCCCGGGGCGTTCGGCTTTATCCAGCTCAGGTCGGAGAAATCGCTGCTGTGCGCCGCACAAGATTCCAAGCTAAACCCTCGGTATCTGGTCTATAACGATGCCGGGCAACGCAGAAGATGGAGAGGCAGAATCGATACGGCTACAGCCTGTGGACCAGTGTGGAGACTATTATTAGGACGTCCTTTCTTTACCACCTGAGCCACTTGCACACTTAGGATAGTCGCACACACACACATACAGTCCTCGGTCGAAACGGCTCGCATGTAAGAACAAATTGTTATTTATCTGCGTAGTTATTAACATTTTGTTTTACAGTCCAACACAGCACAAACATGTTCTCTCTCTCTCTGACGCTTTGAATTCACTTGCAAAGGCTGCTGCAAAATTAATCACAACTTTGCAAGCAAACAAATAATTCAGACTCGCGGTCCTGGCTGATGCAATACAGACGAGCCGGGGCCTTGTATCAAGAGCCGAGAGTCTGTTTGAATTAAAGGACCTGGGTTTATTAGCGGAGTGGACGCGGCCGGCGTACCAGCCGGTAAGATAACCAGTCAGCCAACCAGTTATCTCCCTGGGCATATGCTGCGTCCACTGCTCCAGAGCCCCGCTGTCAAAGCCATTGTGAATCCTAATGATCACAGTGCATCCCGAACGGTCAACACACACACACACACACACAGACACACTCCCCGGTCTTCGCTCCAGGGGTCCTGACAAAACAGGAGACGGCGGGGACTCGTCAGAAGACAGCGATGCCGGTGCGCTCCACCTGCTCACTGATTCTTACGCCTGGAGGAGCCTGAGGGCACTGCCATCACACACCCTCCCTGTCCATGGCACACACACAAATACATAAATCGATAGACACACAAATGCCCACATACTTACAGATAGATGCACATATACACCCCTCGTCTCCCACTTACTTTACCTCCCACCTCTTTTTCTAGCATCCTTTCATTGGCGCTCCCTCCAATTCGACCCTATCCTGTTGTTTGTCCTCCCTCACCTCCTCGCCATCCCCCCCCTACCCAACTGCAGAATGCATGAAACAACACACACCTACACACACCCCTCACCTGTCAGGTAACATCAGAGAGGGGGAGAGTTGAAGAGACGTGACAGCGTGCTGAAGGAATCGTGTGCCAGGAACACAGACCTCTCTCCGTTCACCTCTGCTGTGCTGGAACACTACGAGCTGCAGCCCCTCACCTTTGTTAAGGATCAGACCTGTTCGGAGAGCGCTGGAGAACCTCCAACAGTCGGAGCAGGCGAAGACATGCTGAGGAGACGAGGTAATGTATCCGAGTGTCGAGAGTAAGTTCTGATAATCAATAGGCACAGAGAGGAAGAAACAAAGACGGAAAAGAAAGCAAGAAAGCATAGGGTAGGGAGGGCCAACACACGCAGCCCGAAGGCCTTTTCACTATCCATCAAGTTCAACAAGTTGGCCCGAAAGCTTGCAGCTGCCATATGTGGTGAACCATTTACACAGTGAAGTCCAGCAAGTCAGAAGAGAGAGAGAAAACACTGCTAGAAAGACAGCTAATGGTGCTGCACTCCATATTTCTGGGCCATTTTTTTGTTGATGGTATGTCTTTATTTTTTTATAGATGTGGAAAAGGTGCCAAACACGGACGAGGTTATATCACGGTATGTTTTTCAGCGGCGGAGATTGAAAGAAAGGCATTTTTTCAGCCATTATACACTCGGAATCAAAGAGCAAGTGGATTTCTCGAAAGCTCCATTATGGCGACAATATTCAACAGTCACATAGAAATCCACGTCCCTATCTACATAGAATAAAACCAGTGTTCAATTTAGCACCTGGTTTTTATCTAGTTCTAGTTTTGATGGAAATAGAGCGCTCCAGGGATGAAGTATTTTTGTAGGCCAACCCGGAAGTTAGCACCGCTCTGGTTCCCTTGACAAAAAGTACTAGTATTTGCGAACCAGTAGTGTTAAGCTGAGTTATCCCTGATTGTTTATCGCTGTATCTGTAGCTTTAAGTTGAGTGCTTTAAGATTGATTATTGCCTTATTTCTTTAATTATATAATTACATCACGCTTTCTGTTAGAAAGTAGTTTTAAGTTGTACACTTTTCATATTTTTGTTAATAAATTGTATAATTGTTTTGCACACAATCCTGTGGCCAGTCTCTCTCATCTTGGGTTTAAAATGTATTTTACTTTTTTAATTTATGTTGTATTATAAAACATATATGCAATCTATTTGTATGCCTCACAGTTAAGTAGTACTAAAACTACAGTTCCCAAGAGGTGGAGCTTCTACCACCAGGGTGTGCACAGGTGTACCGCATACTGCCAATGATTAGAATGGGAGTGGTTATATCAACCAGCCTGTCCATTGTTGACTCATGCATGCTCTGATGAAGGTCTGACAGACCGAAAGCTTAGAATAAAGTGAAACACTGCGTAGATATAAGTGTGGATATCTTTTCTATCATCTTTTGGAATTCTTCCAGCACCTTAGCAAAGATTAAGACCGGTGGAGTGGTTGTCATCATGCATATCGCAGAACAAAACCTTGAATATTTCAGGCATCTAACTAAAAACCCATTGACTTCCAGACGAGGGAACAGGAAGTGCTAAAATGCTAACTCATTTACGTGTTTTAGGACTCATTCCTGCACTATTTCAAGCATGTTCCGTGGGGTCTTTGGAACAGCATTCTGGGAAATGTAGGAAATCAAAACAAAACACGGGTAGAAGCTAGTTGAAAGAAAGTGGCTTCTTCTTCAAAAGCCAGAAATGAATAGATAAATGACTAAATAACAGATTTCATGGAAACAGCACGTACAGACCTGTAAATAGTAGCAGGGCTTGTTAGGTTACTTTCAATATTTTTGGAATAAATTGAAATAGATCAGCTAGATTAATTGAGTTGTCATTGACCCTGTGACAGGTGAGGTGATCCGAGGCTTCCTGCCTTCTGCACACAATATGCTGATATAGACCTCAGCCATTCATGACCCAGGAGACGTTTATGAAGAGAAAGAAAGCAATTGAAGGGTTTCATAAGGTCGTCATAATAAAACTATTTTTACAATAAATATTTTTTGTGTGCAACTATCAGATGCCAATCTTGTCCTGAATGTTGCGTACACAAAATGCATGGTCATCAATACAAACAAATGTGGCTATATGTGTGTCCAAAGCACTCTGCATGCATAACTCAATGTATTCAAGCTAGGAGAATGAATTAGTAATATGTCTGCATGCGCTGGCCTTGGGAAAACATCCCCTCTTTATAATTAAGCCAGACTCGAGCAAACCTTAGCGCAAACCTCTGCGTCTCCTCCCGGTTTGAGGGGAATGTTAAAAGCCGTCGGAACTAATTGGTTCCCCTGCCTCCTGTTTGTCATGGGAGCGACACAACAATCAACGCCCTCCATCAACTACTCTGGAATTGGGAAGTGAAACAACAGGGTGGTTGTCTCGTGTCACGCCGAATAGACTGACAGTCAGTCGGGCATTAGTGAAGACTGATGTCACGCATTAGTCACTTTACAGGGGGGGGATCCATTTGTGTCCATCGCCTGCTCTGCCGCTTCTTCTTTGTTTGGGGTTTGAGCCACCGCCAACAAACTATAAACTTGTTCAATTATCATAAAACAAAAAAAACTTCTTTGTTTATGCTCAATGCATTAAAGTAGGAAGTGAATCAATCGACCAAGTTCAGCTGGTTTACTAAATGGATTCCACTTTAATGAACAATTATATAACAGACGTGACAAATTTAAACGACAGAAGGCGTGGCAAGAGCGCCGCCATGTTGCAGCACTCTGGCCGGTGACGTCACGAGAATGGTTGGCTCGGCGAGTCACACAGATGCAACGGTAGAGACAGTGAAAGACGGAGACTGAGGAGACACAGGACAGAAGAAAACAAAAGAGTTGACCCTTTATTCTGAAGGGAACGTTTGTTTACGTAACTTGCCGGTAGCTTCTGCTAGCTAGCTAGCTAGTGCTTCAATATTCGTGTACCAAAACTACAGTGACAAAGTAAAACTTATCACCAAAGTAAACACTAGAGACATTATTGGTCTGATGTCAACTGTGTTCTCCTTTAATTAACTAACTAACTAACTAACTAACTAACTATACAGTATGGATCCTTCAAATGAAATGAAAAATCGAGTTCATAATATGCTTGGCATTCAAGGGGTTAAGTCGTGAGAACTGCAATTTTAACGTTACTGTAGAGGCTAACAATTTAGCAAACTAGAAAGTGAGTAACATAATGTGTAAAATTACGTAGGAAAACAATATACGGCCAAAAATTACAACATATGCGCTTATTATTTACTGAAAAATTTACTTCCAAGGCCTCCGCCATTTCTAATGTCAACGTCAACAAACACATCACAAATCGCCAAAACTCGGAGCTTTCAGAAACTTTCCACCTCCAAATTACGTAAACAAACGTTATAACATGGGCTACAGAATAAAGTCGGGCTTTCGGCATTCATTTTCTTTCTTTACACCCAGAACTATACAATAGTGTGTCCTCCTTTTGTTTTCTTCTATCCTGTGTCTCCTTAGTCTCCGTCTTTCACGGTCTCTAACGTTGTATCTGTAACTCAGCCGAGCCAACCATTCTTGTGATGTCACAAACCTGCTTAGCTTGGCTGACTGATTCACTTCCACTTTAACTTCTAACACTCTATAATGCCTCTATTGTCTAATGCTGCCGCTAATTTCATTTACTTTGAGGGAACACTCCAGTGTTTATACTAAAGAGAAGCCCTCCACACAGATTCGAGGGGCTGTTTGCGCGTTAGAGAATGCTACTTGAACAATAACTACCCATCTCTAGTGTTGGTTATCCTCTGTGTTTCCACAAGAGCCATTTTTGGTGAATTTGCTTCATCAGGAAGAAGTGGGTCTTCTAAAAACAGTCCGCGTCTTCCCAACCCCCAACACACCCTTCCATCTCGGCGTGAAGTGCCTCTCGACGCACTCAAAAACTTACATCACGCATTGTTTCGCCGGTTGGCATGTTTTGCGGGCTCTCGGCCCATTCGGGTGCCGGATTGAGTGTGTGTAGGTTAGTGGGTGGGCAGCAGGAGTGGGTTCTCGGCGCGGGGCAGGAGATGCTGGAATTCCTAATAGGAGGTAATTGAAAATGAGCACTTGGCCGGTATTTTCCTGGGCTGCCGTAATCATGTGCTATACTCTGTTGTACTCAACATGCGTTGGAAGGGCTC